>NC_141538.1:74225000-74435000 GCF_021556685.1 Rattus norvegicus
AAAGAATTTGCTGCATAAGGAAAGAGACATGGTCGTGGAAGCAGTTCAAATCCTAAAGATAATCACCATATTTGTAATTCCAGCACTGCTTCTTAGAACATCCTGATATCAAGTGACATTCTCAGCTTCTATAGCCAAAGCCCCCCTACATGGGTTTGTCTATATAAATATATCTCTATAAGCTACAGATATAATTGTTGAAAATTTCCATCTTGAGTTTTTCACAGGCACATTTCTGTGTGTATATGGGTACATGTGATACATGCGCCCCCAAGCTCCCATTTGTGTGTGTACAGGAGCCAGAAGTTGATGTTAACTGTCCTGATTTTCATGTTAGGTTTTTTTTTTTTTTACTGAAAAAATGAAACAATACAGTTTAATTAGAGTTCCCCAAACCCAAATTCTACCAGACCCTCTTCATTTCCCTACTTACCTAACTCTATGACTTCCCTTTCTCTTTCTTTTGCAGTCGTCTGACACTAAGGAACATTTGAGGGATCATATAGAAACCAGCTACTGAAGAAGCAAAATATATGCATGTATGAAATGAAGTCACCAAATAATAGAGGAGACAATGTTCCAGTTAGACATCTTGTGACATCAAGTATAACGTTCAGTGTGAGGTATAGGTGACATCTAGTTGAGGTGTTGGCTAAAGGGACCTCAAACATGGAACCACCACCCCCGTCCCCCGCTCCTGAACAGCCACCTTATTTTTTGAGACAGGAATCTCACAAAACCTGGAGCTTGCCATTTTATCCTTACTGGTTGGCCTGTGAACCCTCAGAATCTACCTTTTTGCATCCCTACCAGATCTGGGTTTAGAGATGAATATCATGTGTGACTAAAGAGAAAAGGGATCAATAGTCTTACCCAACTGTGAAGGATAAAACCCACAAAAAAAAACAACCTAGCATAGTAACATATCAACAAGGGTGCACTGGTGGCAGTTATAGCCTAGAAGTGAGCTTCAGTCATCTAATTGGCCTTGGTCCCCTCTCCATAGAAGAGAGTACATGCTTGGTACTGTAAATTTAGCCAATTTCCCAATGTCTGGTGAGGTCATGGATTCTATGACTGCCACTTTTTCTAAACCAGTATAATTCCTAGCTTTATTATAAAGCTTATCCTTATACACACAGATAAGTATAGCTCTGGCTACAGTCAAAGATGCTTCTTTTTATAGCAGGATACAGTCTCAGAAAGCCACAGCTCGTCAAAATGCAGAGTGTAACCTGACCATGGGCTTCTCAATAGAGATTGACACATCTACAATACAACTTGGACATCTAAGGCCCATAGAATATCATGGAAGAAATGGTGGAAAATTGTAAGAGCTGAGGACAAGGTTGTCTGCTTTGAAGTTACACCAATGAGATCTCAACCATATGGTCACATAAACAAGACCTACACAATGACCATACCAACACCTATTGGCATGCCGACTTGGATATACGGAAGACTCACGAGGCCCAATTTAAGTGATTGGCAAATAAAGATTGCTGAGAGAGAGAGAGAGAGAGAGAGAGAGAGAGAGAGAGAGAGAGAGAAGAAAAAATGGAGAGAGAATGAGAGAGAATGGAGAGAGAATGGAGAATGAGAGAGAGAATGTCTTCTCCAGTGATGAATGAGTTCTATAATATGTTATCTCACCTTCAATGGTCAGCTCTAAACACATATACATACAATCAATACTAAATAGATTCACCAGATTTTGTGTGTGTGTGTGTGTTTGTACATATGTGTGTTTGTATGTGTGTTTGTGTGTGTATGTGTATAATGACAATAATTAAAGGAGAAAACATCATAAATTTGAGAGGGATTAAGAGACATAAAGGGGTTAGGGGGAACCAACAGGACTATACATAATGTAAATGAAGAACTCATGTATGAAGTTATCAAAAAGTTAAATTTAATAAATGGTAGTTTCATTTGCGTGCTTATTGGTATTTATAAATCTGATTTTTGATTGACATATTATTGTCACATGTATTTATGGCATACAAGGTGACATTTGGATATACACACAATTTGATTTGATTAGAGCAGCTAATTAACATCATGCCTTCCTCTTCATTTTCTACTGTGAGATAAAATTTACTTTCTAAGTTATTTTGAATTACATAATTCACTTCTATTGACTGTAGCCCTATAAACTTTAAAACTCGTTTCTCTTGCTTATCAAAGTTCAGACAATGATCAGCAGCCCTTCACATTCTCCGTTTCCAGCCTCTAGTAACCACAACTTTTATTCTCTACTTCTAGAACCTCATTGCTGTGGGACTCCACAGATATAATTGAGGCCATGTAGAATCTGCCTTCTTTTGCCTGGCTTATTTCACTTAGCCCATATCACCCAGTCATCCAAGTTCATTCATGGGGATGCTACTGACAAAATTTTTTGTCTTTTAAATTCAGAATAGCATTTCATTGTTTATATATGGTGTGTTTTCTTTATCTACCTGGAAACAGAGTTATGTCCATGTCCTAAGCACTTTAATAATGCCTCAGTGAGCACACCATGCAGGTACACCTTCGGACATTGGTCTCCTTTCTTTCCCATGTTGACTCCGTACTCTATAGTAGGGAGATTGGTTCCTGTGGTGGTTTTATCCACACTTTTGTAAGGCATCTCTGTGATGACAGTGTTACTTGTCAGCTCTGTAGAAATTAGAATTTCCAGGAGATAGGCCTCTGGGCATGTCTGTGAGGGATCATCTTGATTTCATTCATTGAGGTGTCACGACCCACACCCCATGCAATGTGAGTGTCACCCTAACTGCAATTCCAGACTGTGTAAGAGGGAAGAAGGCGCTAGACAGCAGCATGCATCTCTCTCTCTCTCTCTCCATGTTTCTCAGTTTTAGATGGGATGTGACCAGCCACCTCACGCTTCTTGTAACCTGCCCTGGCCACCATGATGGACTGACTTTTTGAACCATGAGCAAATATAAGACCTGGTGTCCCCAAGTTCCTCCTGCCAGAGAATTTTGTCATAACAATAGGGAAAGAAATTCAGATGTCTACACTGTTTTCCATAATGGCTATTTTAATTGTTTTTACTCCTGCCAGCAATGTGTGAATTCAATTTTCTCTACATCCTCTTCAATGCTCATCTTTCACCTTTTGATAAAAAACCTTCTATCAAGTGTGAGGTAATGCCACATGATAGTTTTAGTTTAGATTTCCCAGGAACTAAAAGGTGTACTTTCATTTGCCTATTATCCATTTGTATGACTTTGGGGAAATCATTTCATTGGGGTTCTTTGATGCCTCTTCTCTTTTTTCTCCTTTCTCCTCTCTTTCCCTCCCCTCCCCTCTTCTTGTAGTTCAAGGAAGTTTTGAACTTGCTTTATAGCCAAGATTAGAACTGAGTTCATGATACTTTGGCCTCAGCTGGGTTTACAAATATGCATCCACACCTGCTTGTCTTTGCCTGTTTTTCAATAAAGTTGCTTGTTTTCTACCTACTGAGTTGGATATGTGTGTCATATATGTATACATCAGATATGGGTACAAGTATTTTCCTCCATTCCACAGGTTAATTCATTTATTAAAAAGATTTATTTATTTATTTATTTACTTACTTAATATATATGAGGGCTTTTTCTTCATGCATACCAGAAGAGGGAATCAGATCCCATTACAGATGGTTAGGAGCAACCATGAGGTTGCTGAAAATTGAACTCAGGACCTCTGGAAGAGCAATCAGTGCTCTTAAATGATGAGCCATCTCTCCAGCCCCACAGGTTTAATTTTTCCTCAGTGTTTTCTTTGTAGAAGCCTCACAGTGTGGTGCAGTCTTACTTGCCTACTTTGGATTCCTTTGCTTGTGCTTTTAAGGTCATATCCAACAAAATCATTGCCTGCTATACAGCCTTTATTTTATATATTTTTCTAATAGTTATTACAGTTTTGGGTCTTATTTTGTGTTTGAGACACTTGGGATGTAGTTCAGTGGTTAAATTCTTGTCTAACATACACAAAGTCCTGGGTTTGATCCCTAATCAAGAAAAGAGAAGAGGTTTAAGTCCTTTTGTATATGGTATAAGGATTTAATTTAATTTTATTTCTTGGAATGTGGATACTTTTCCTACTGACATTTATTGAAGAGACTGACCTTTTTCCATTGTGTATTCTGGGCAATTTTGTCAAAAATAAGTTCACACAGTAGATTTTGTTCCTGTTCTGTTGGACTTCTTTTATGCTAGCACCGCACCACCATGATTAGAGTCATCTGATAATATGTCTTGAAATAAAAGGATGTTCTATAACTTGGTTCTTTTTCCTCAAAATTTTTTATTATTTTAATATTGCATGTTTCCAAACACATTTCCATAAAAATTTTGATGTTATTTTTATCAATTTCTGTGAAAACAAAATTAAATTTTGTTTGCATTAAGTCTATATATTATTTTGGTTACTATGAAAAATTTCACTGTATCAGATCTTTAATTCATGAACACAGATGTCTATTTATCAATATGTTCTTATATTTCTTCCACTGGTGCCATACAGTGTTGAATATATAGAACTTTTTACCTTTTAGGTTAGATTTATATATGTATTTATTTTTGCTATTATGGTAAATGAGATTATTTGGAATCTCATTTATGATAATTTATTAGTACTTAGAGAGTTCCTGATTATTTTAACATTAACTTTGAATTTTGCAATTTCACTTATCATTTCTAAGAGTATTTTGGTGGAGTCCTTAGGATTTTCCATACATAAACTCATGCTTATCTGCAAGTAGAGATGACTTGATGATTTTGTTCCCTACTGTAGGAAATAGGTTTCTCCTGATCTCTAATAGCTTTGGCAAGTACTACAGTACTACATTAAAATATAGTACTATACTGTCCCAAATCTTTACATGAATTCTCCCAATTTAGCATCTGTAGTGATAATTTTGGTTTCTTTACAACGTAGTTATGTTATGTGAATATGTTTTTGTTTAAATCTGAGGTGTAGGATTTGGGGCTGCTTCAGATTGACCCTAACAGCTGATTATGATTGTCTTGTGCTCTAGCAGGGGCACTGCAGATAGTTTATGTAATTCTTGGGACTTGAGACGGTATAAATACAAGAGTCCCGAGATGGTCTGTGGTGGCTGCTTTTCTCATGGGAACACCTTCTCCCACTACTGTTGGTTCCTGCTGCTGTTTTTGCTGTTGCTAGATTACTGTTTTTGCTGGATTGCTGGTTGGAGATAGTCTGACTTTGGAGATTGGACTTGCCCCAAGGAACTTGATGTCTCTAATTAGCAGGAAGTAGTCTAAAGATGTCTACTTCCCCTTTCCCCTTTAACCTTCTTTCTCTCCTAATGTGAGGGGGTTGGAAGGGATTGGCATCAAATAAGGGTTGAAAGGGTGGTAGATAATAGAACCCAATGAAATAGCCTAAAAAAAATCAAGCATCATTTAAAATGATGTAAACTGTGGGCTTGATATGCAAGGCCTTCTTGTATAATAGTAAGACCTATTAGATTGAGAGTTCTTATCATGAAAATTACATTTTGCCAATTGCCTTTTCTGTCCTTGTGAATATAATTTTAGGATTTTTAGCTTTCATATTGTTAATTTTGTGTGTATTTCAGATTTATTGATTATGTTGAACCATCCTTGCATCCCAGTGATAAGTTGTGCTTGATCTCAGCAAATGATTACACTCTCATGTAAGATTGGGAATATCAGTTACCTATATCAAAACATAAATTATCATTACCATGCCTTCTTAAAGAACTTTTTTTTAGTGATCCATTAGAGAATATAAGACTTTACTCTCCCTTTGTTGAGGTTGTTATCGGCCTTGGTGCACTGGCAAATATAGACTAGTTCAGCCTACAGATCTTAGGATTAGCTCCAGCAGAAATCCTTTCATCAGGTAAATGCACAGGGCTATTATCAAGTGGATTGTAGGGAGAGCATAATACCTGTTCACACTCACATTTCTCAACCTGAAGGCTACAACATCTCTGACTTTGTCCATGTGGCTTCTCAATGGCAGCAGGGTTGCTTCGGATAAAGGCATGTACATGGTAAATCCCTTCTGGAATTTAGAAGTTAGGAATTTTATCTCCTACTTAGGTATTAATCTTCATTTTGCTGCAGTGAGAGTTATGGAGAGGAATAATTCCTGAGTGTGGAATTTAGGAATTTCCTTGGACAATGTAACAAATGTAAATACTTCTGGTTTCCAGGCCTAACAATGATAATTAGGACCAGTAAAGGCTCTGATCAGCTTGATATCTGGGCTACCTGTGTTCTTCTGCTTAAGCCTCTGGTCTCACCTTGACTTCTAACAGCTTGAAACTCAAGTGTTGCTGCTCTCTGGCCTGTCAGTGGAGAGTTGAGAAGGCTTCCTCTTGACCTCTGGCTGTAAGATCATTGATCTTAGTGCACCAGCAATCTATGCCTGAAAGCCTTTTAAGCCTAGAGACCTGAGGGCTCAGTCCTGGTGAAAGGTGAGCCCTGGAGCTAAAAGAGCCTAGGAAACCCAAATGTCTATCTCTCTTCAGTATGTGTGGCTTTCACTGCTTGTATTAGTGCCTGGGGCCATGTGCATGGAAACCCTAGGTCCACAGAGAAAAATGTCATCTCACAAGTTTTGGGAAGGACAGCATTGATTGGGAAATGGAGGTTCAAAGAATCAGATTTGCCCAAGGTCACTAGACATTAGGGGCAGAACCTAGAGACAAGTCTGAGATATCTGACTCTTGGACTAGTGCTGAGAACTGCTGGCCATAGCAGCTGTGGGACTTGGAAACCAGACCTGCCTCTGCTCCTGGAAGAAAGACACACCATGAGATTAAAGTGACTGGTGCAGTGTTAAAAATCAGTCCTTTGTCTCTGAACAGAGCCACCGTTCCAGCTCCCATTATGAGAAACTTCCCAGGAGAGAGACAGAGGAAGGAAACAGGAAGGATTCACAGAATCTCTTTTAGGGGACATTTTTTTACCCCATTTTAAATTTCAGGTTAATATGAATCTGCTTACTTCCTCAGCATCCTCAGTGAATACTAAACACAGCTGATTTATGTCACTTCCTCGAACTGGCGTTCTAATGGGTCCACAAGAGGAAAATAAAATATTTAATAAAATAAAATGTGACAAATGAACTCTTTGAGCAAAACAAGGCACGTTCGTGAGGGCTGCAGATACAGCAGAAGGACAGAGGAGGTCTGAGAGCAGAAAAGAGGCCGAGGTGGAAACTAGGATGGGTTTTGAGATCCTTAAATTGTTTTTTAAATCGGAGGGATTTGACCACATTACACACAATCTGATGTACTGCCCATGTACACATTTCATCTCTGCTTGCTATTCCTTTGTGGCTTCTCATTTGCTGCAGTCAGAGCAGGGTTCCCTGTTATGTAAATCAGGGAATGAGACAGATGGTACCACAAAGCAATGAATTCATTTGGGGGGAGGGCTTTAATTATGGATGGGTGGGCCCGGCTGTGTTTTGGGTTCAGCAAACGTCCCAAACGTTCTGGGCCTGGCAAAACCCCAGATGCAGGTTTCCAGGCACATTTAAAAATCTCTGTCATATTTGCAGGGGAATTGAAGTTGGGAATTGAACTTTCTCTGTCTTAAATTCCTCAAGTTACTGGACTCTGATTTCTGATCTCTCAAATGGTGAAGGAGTTCAGGCAGGGTCTGAAGGACTCATTCTAAAATTTTGAGATGTGGGTGCTACTGATATTCTGCATGATTAATTTTTAAAAACTGGAGATCAAGTCCCAAAATGGAAAATTTAAAGTACTCATAATCCCAAAAATATAATCTCTATTGATTTGTTGGATATTAAATTTTGCTACATCCTAGTACATCTTCATTCTATATATAATAGAAGTCGTATCACCCCTATAATTTTATATCTTGTTTGGTCATTTGATATTAAATCACAACCATTTCACTGTAACACTATTCATTCCTAAGATTCATGAGTTTATAATAGCTCATTGAATATATGATTCGGGCCTTCGCAAAAACTAAGAAATTCATACTTTGTAGGCATTTTTTTCTCCCTGAATAATGTAGACTACATCTTCAGGCAGCCTTAAATTTTGTTTGTATCCTTGGTCAATAGAATTTTCTTGGTAGAAGCAAATGAACAGAAGAACCAGAAAGGGGAATGGGGATTTGGGGGGCAGGGTTTGGTGTCAAAAGAAATTACTTAAAAGTCATGTGGTGAATTTACAGTCAAAGAGGATGAAACTGAAGCCAGATTGAGCTGAGGACACCATGTACACAAAGGACTTGGATCAGTGGATGCTATTATATGAAAAACCCAATGCGAGTTAAGAACAAACTTAAGAGAACAGAGTAATCCATTAGCTTTCTGTGAATTTGGTATCCATGGACTCCATGATTCACCTGGGACATTGCAAGGCCAAGGACACAGGAAGATTTATAAATGCAGGGCAACAGCCCATTGAAACACTTGGCTTTGTCAGGCTCGTGTTTTGACCAAAGCTCATTGGTCTGCAAATCTAGCCAACACTAACCACGCTGCTTTTGTATTTCAATGAGCTTTGTGGTTTCACACTCTTTGATGAGAACTTATTAATTCTCACATGGTGAATCGTGTGTCTTTGTTAAACAAACACACAAACACTAACAAATAAACAACTTACCCGAGGGGAAACTATCAACTGTGAGAGCTGGCGCTGAAAGGAATAGACTCCCCTCAGCTCTTTGCCAGAAGGCCAAACCCTTGGATCCATTAAGGAGTGAAATGTCACACTTGGCTGTACTCTAGTTCTATGACATAAACGAGATACCAGACACTGTGCAGCAGTCAGAAACATATTTCACTTCTCAGGCAGTCCTCTGCCGCCTACAAATTCTTTCAATTAAGTACATTATTAAAGCACAATAAAGTGTTTCCTATTTTGTTTCTTTTTCTAGGAGAAACGATATGATTATATTTCTGAATGTTCTGATTCACCAAGACCTTGGAAGTGTCAATGATCTACCTCTCTTTTGCTGTGACTTTGCTCTGAATCATTTTTAGCTCTGGTGAATTCTGCAAATTCCAGAGAAGTGAGAGTAACCTGTTGAGGACAAAACAATGAACTTGCTAGTTAAAGTGAGATTGCTGTGGCTCAGAGACTCAAATCTTCAGAGAATCAAAGGGGAGGTTTGTGTATATTTGAGTACTGAATGTATCTATGACTATTGGTGGGACAAACGGGTAACATTTTAAGCAAATCTTGCATAGTTGCCAAATTTGCTTTGGTTTTGGCATGGAGCTATGCTAAGAAGCTGGACCTGAATAAAGTCACATTGAAATTGATGCCTGACACCAATCAAAACGGAATGTTGCCCACAGAATCAGTACCCATCACTCTGAGCAGGCATGGCAAAATTCTGAAGCAGACCAGTTGGCCTCTAAAATCTCCAATTTGACATGAACCTCATAGACTATGGCTGGAATCTAATGGATGTCATAACAACTTCTACTGTATGCCATTATCCTTTGAGCCTCAATTTTTCTCACCTATAGATGAAGGGTTACACAATTTGTTATGAAAGATACTTAATAAGTTAGTGCTATTTATTTTCCAGCCCTATGTCCCTAATATCAGGGATGAATGTGCCCGTTCCTCTAACCAGACCCGAAAGCTCACTGTAAAGAGCCCTCCAGCCAGCACTCACTTTTGCTCCTTCCCTCAAAACCCAATGAGTTCAGAAGACTACAGATGCTACAGCTTGGCCTATGACCCCATGATCCTCTTTCTTACCCTGTGAGCTTATTTATTTATTATTTTAAAAATATTTTGTGTGTATGAGTATTCGCGTTTGGGTATATTGTGTACTGTGTGCCTTGTGGAGACCAGAAGAAAATGTCAAATCTCTGAAATTGGAGTTACAGATGCTGTGAGCCACCTTGTGGGTTCTGGGAACCAAATCTGTGTCTTATATAATAGCAACAAATGCTGAGCCATCTCTCCAGCTATACCCTGTGAGCTTTAATCTCATTGGCCTTACTTCATTTTTCTGCATGTAGGGCAATCCCACTTACCTTTATGCACGGAGTACCGTTATTCCATCTGCAAACCCACTATTACCCTTCAGCCTTCAACCTACTTAGCTCTTTCTTCGCCTTCAGAGCTCAGCTAAGGCTTCACCTGACTTCGTTGTGGAAAGCGAGGTACTTTCCTCCATGACACTCAGCCCAGGTTTTGTGATTGCTTCATCAGCCTCCCTCATTAATTTCTAAATTTCCCAAGATTGGGGGCCATTTTGACTGCTTATCCCTGGCATATGAGCACTTTGCCCGATACCCAGTACGTATTTGTTGAATAAGTAAATGAAGCTTAGAAACTCACAGCCATGTTTTGTTCGATTAAATTCTCTGCTTGTTTTAGTAACTGCTTGAAGAAAAACATACTGTGTCAAATCACAGTCGTTAAGGCTTCCTCTAGGAAGTTGAGTCTTGCTTTGTCTTCCCTGACCCCAATTCACTGCAGTGGGCATGAGACTCTTCTCTCAATATGAGGACAGGGAAAAGACACTGAAGCAGGATGACTAAAATTATCTTTATTGCTCATTTGTTTTTTCATCTCCCCCCAGGTAGTCATTGGCAACTATATATAGCCAATGCATCCAAGAAAGAAAGGGTGTTCCAGGGCGGACAGCACATCCCTTAGTTAAAATCATTTTTATCTTTCTCAAAGAGTGATCCTTTCTGAGTCTGTTTGCGAATGAGGCACGGTCCTTAGAGTAGCTTCTCATCAATAACTGTTGAATAAAGATGGTTCCCACAGAAGTGGAGCTGTTCTCCATGCAGAGCTGAAAGCTGGTCACCTCCTTAGAGTGTGACATATTATAAGGATGGTGGCATGTGAGTCATTACTGTGAAGGAATGACTTCAGCTGACTTGTGACTTCTTTCTCTGTATATAAATATACAATCATTTAACGCCCTGAAATTATACAGATATTTTTTCCAGGGTGAACTCTATTGTTCCATCCTCTGTCTGTCATTTGCTCTACCTACCGGGAAATGCTTTCACTAGGATAAAAGTCAAATCTCCCTTCTTTCGATTTCTTAACATGAGCAAGTCTACAGAAAATAGAGGGCTCAGAGAGTGAACAAAATAATAGACTAGCGTTCACTGGTATTTTTCTAAAACCATTAGAATGAGTTTCTGAGAGCATCCTTTCAGGAATTAAAACACCGAGCTATTCTATTCCATATGTTTTAATATAGAAGATATTGTATCGAGCAGATTAGAAATATGGCCTGTGGGGGTTGGGGATTTAGCTCAGTGGTAAAACGCTTGCTTAGCAAGCGCAAGGCCCTGGGTTCAGTCCCCAGCTCAAAAAAAAAAAAAAAAAAAAGAAAAAGAAAAAAAAAAGAAATATGGCCTCTAAATTGGACTTCCTGGATTTGAGTATAATGTTCCAATTGGTTCGTTAAGTTTTTTGTTTCTTCCATGTCATCATTGACACAGTAGGATTGTAGTAAGACCTGACTTACACGATGGTGTAAACTATCAGGTCTGACTAAACCAACGAACCAACGGTATTTGATTCAAGATCCTTGTACCTCCCAAGAGTCCTTAGATGCAATGATGCCGACAAACTTGAGGGCCAAGCGATAGAACTAGGCAGTGGTCCCAACAAGAACACACCATACCGCAGTTCTCATGTGGGAGGTTTATTGGGCAGGGATATAAAGGTAGCCTCTGGAAGTGGGAAGAAGAGAGTGGGGACAGGGAAAATGTGGCTTTTTTTTTTTTTTGGTGTCATGGCTCATGTGCAAAGGGACACGCGACAGGGGCCCTGGCACATGCGCAAAGGGACATGACAGAGGCAATATTGTTGCCTCTTGGACAGCTAGAAATGTTGTGTCTCATCAGTGGATCCCTCAAAAGCTAGCTGTAAAGAGCCTGACTGACATGGAGTCACATTTAGCTGTCCATGGATGTGCCTGATTTCCAACACCAAGTCCAGATATAGCCATACTAGAATAATACAAACTGTGGATTCGTGTAGAGGAAACCATTCCTTGGGAGAAAACATTAAAAAAATTTCTTCTTTTCTTGCCTATTTACGCAGCCTTTTTTTTTCATTCATACTTCGTTCAGTAACTTCCAAGGGCTATCACTGATAAAGAAAGGCAATTGATAGCGGAAATTGGTTTGCAATGTCAGGCATGAGGCCTAAGACACCAGTACCATGATTAGAAAATACTCAAAGCTGGACCACAGGGAGACAGACACAGAAGGAGAACAGGCAGATGCTAAATCAGAAAAAAATGAGGCATCATCTCTACACAGGGGATATGAAAAACCACTGGAAGACTGAACCAAGGACACAACTTGGATGACTTCTCAGCCTCTAAAGCTAAGCACTGAACTTGAGGAAGGCATCAAAAAAAGGGAGATGGGTAGGAAATTTTTAAGGTTACTAATGTGATTCAAGCAAAGAGAAGCATATGTGTCAGGCTTTACATAGGATACATGACTTGGATTTGTCATCTGTTTGCTTGCCTGCCTGCCTGCCTGCTTGCTTATTCACTTGTTGAGGATTCAGAGTAGCCCAGAGTGGTCTGATATATGTAGCCAATTTTGTAATGCCTTTCCTATACTAGGCTTCTAAGAGTTGGTGTTATAGGTAAGAGACACCACACTAGGCTTATAACTCCTTTTTCCCCCGTCTTCCACAATGGAAAAGAAGTACTTCTGCTTTGATAGACCTGCTCTTTAGCTAGGCTACTGTTCTTAAATGTATACTGTGAAGGAAAGAGGGGAAAATTACTTGAAGACATTCCTTAGAAATTAACAATGGGTCAATGGCTTCTCCATATTCATTCCGTCATGAGGTTGCTGATTCTAGCTAACGGTTTGCAGCTGTGAAATCACCTAGTCACATTTGCTATGATCCCATTGCCTTCTATGTGAAGATATTCTGGAAGTGGACCTTGCATTGCAAGTTTAGAACTTTGGAATGGCATTAGAACAGCCAGAAGTCACTGGAATAATATTCTAATATCCTGTCTTTGTTTAAGGCACAAGGTAGACCATTATTCCCTAGCTTTCTTTTTTTCCTTGAGTGAGGGTTAGTATGCCTTGCTCTAGACAATGAGTTTGAGTAGGTGACAGTTAGCTTTTGGAGGGAGGTCAATGCTAATATGAGATGCTGCGAAAAGCCTTCTTTTCTCAACCACGTAACTCAACTTGGGTCCTGAGAATGTTTCTTCTGCAAGAGCAGAGCTCTCAATTGAACCAGAGTGGACTTGTTCATGACTATTGTTTTTTTTTTTTTTTTTACATTTTTTTTATTAACTTGAGTATTTCTTATATACATTTCGAGTGTTATTCCCTTTCCCAGTTTCCGGGCAAACATCCCCCTCCCCCCTCCCCTTCCTTATGGATGTTCCCCTCCAAACCCTCCCCCCATTGCCGCCCTCCCCCCATAGACTAGTTCACTGGGGGTTCAGTCTTAGCAGGACCCAGGGCTTCCCCTTCCACTGGTGCTCTTACTAGGATATTCATTGCTACCTATGGGGTCAGAGTCCAGGGTCAGTCCATGTATAGTCTTTAGGTAGTGGCTTAGTCCCTGGAAGCTCTGGTTGCTTGGCATTGTTGCACTTTTGGGGTCTCGAGCCCCTTCAAGCTCTTCCAGTTCTTTCTCTGATTCCTTCAATAGGGGACCTATTCTCAGTTCAGTGGTTTGCTGCTGGCATTCGCCTCTGTATTTGCTGTATTCTGGCTGTGTCTCTCAGGAGCGATCTACATCCGGCTCCTGTCGGTCTGCACTTCTTTGCTTCATCCATCTTGTCTAATTGGGTGGCTGTATATGTATGGGCCACATGTGGGGCAGGCTCTGAATGGGTGTTCCTTAAGTCTCTGTTTTAATCTTTGCCTCTCCCTTCCCTGCCAAGGGTATTCTTTTTCCTCATTTAAAGAAGGAGTGAAGCATTCACATTTTGATCATCCGTCTTGAGTTTCGTTTGTTCTAGGGATCTAGGGTAATTCAAGCATTTGGGCTAATAGCCACTTATCAATGAGTGCATACCATGTATGTCTTTCTGTGATTGGGTTAGCTCACTCAGGATGATATTTTCCAGTTCCAACCATTTGCCTACGAATTTCATAAACTCGTTGTTTTTGATAGCTGAGTAATATTCCATTGTGTAGATGTACCACATTTTCTGTATCCATTCCTCTGTTGAAGGGCATCTGGGTTCTTTCCAGCTTCTGGCTATTATAAATAAGGCTGCAATGAACATAGTGGAGCACGTGTCTTTTTTATATGTTGGGGCATCTTTTGGGTATATGCCCAAGAGAGGTATAGCTGGATCCTCAGGCAGTTCAATGTCCAATATTCTGAGGAACCTCCAGACTGATTTCCAGAATGGTTTTACCAGTCTGCAATCCCACCAACAATGGAGGAGTGTTCCTCTTTCTCCACATCCTCGCCAGCATCTGCTGTCACCTGAGTTTTTGATCTTAGCCATTCTCACTGGTGTGAGGTGAAATCTCAGGGTTGTTTTGATTTGCATTTCCCTTATGACTAAAGATGTTGAACATTTCTTTAGGTGTTTCTCAGCCATTCGGCATTCCTCAGCTGTGAATTCTTTGTTTAGCTCTGAACCCCATTTTTTAATAGGGTTATTTGTTTCCCTGCGGTCTAACTTCTTGAGTTCTTTGTATATTTTGGAAATAAGGCCTCTATCTGTTGTAGGATTGGTAAAGATCTTTTCCCAATCTGTTGGTTGCCGTTTTGTCCTAACCACAGTGTCCTTTGCCTTACAGAAGCTTTGCAGTTTTATGAGATCCCATTTGTCGATTCTTGATCTTAGAGCATAAGCCATTGGTGTTTTGTTCAGGAAATTTTTTCCAGTGCCCATGTGTTCCAGATGCTTCCCTAGTTTTTCTTCTATTAGTTTGAGTGTGTCTGGTTTGATGTGGAGGTCCTTGATCCACTTGGACTTAAGCTTTGTACAGGGTGATAAGCATGGATCGATCTGCATTCTTCTACATGTTGCCCTCCAGTTGAACCAGCACCATTTGCTGAAAATGCTATCTTTTTTCCATTTGATGGTTTTGGCTCCTTTGTCAAAAATCAAGTGACCATAGGTGTGTGGGTTCTTTTCTGGGTCTTCAATTCTATTCCATTGGTCTATCTGTCTGTCTCTGTACCAATACCATGCAGTTTTTATCACTATTGCTCTGTAATACTGCTTGAGTTCAGGGATAGTGATTCCCCCTGAAGTCTTTTTATTGTTGAGGATAGCTTTAGCTATCCTGGGTTTTTTGTTATTCCAGATGAATTTGCAAATTGTTCTGTCTAACTCTTTGAAGAATTGGATTGGTATTTTGATGGGGATTGCATTGAATCTGTAGATTGCTTTTGGTAAAATGGCCATTTTTACTATATTAATCCTGCCAATCCATGAGCATGGGAGATCTTTCCATCTTCTGAGGTCTTCTTCAATTTCTTTCCTCAGTGTCTTGAAGTTCTTATTGTACAGATCTTTTATTTGCTTGGTTAAAGTCACACCGAGGTACTTTATATTATTTGGGTCTATTATGAAGGGTGTCGTTTCCCTAATTTCTTTCTCGGCTTGTTTCTCTTTTGTATAGAGGAAGGCAACTGATTTATTTGAGTTAATTTTATACCCAGCCACTTTGCTGAAGTTGTTTATCAGCTTTAGTAGTTCTCTGGTGGAACTTTTGGGATCACTTAAATATACTATCATGTCATCTGCAAATAGTGATATTTTGACCTCTTCTTTTCCGATCTGTATCCCTTTGATCTCCTTTTGTTGTCTGATTGCTCTGGCTAGAACTTCAAGAACTATATTGAATAAGTAGGGAGAGAGTGGGCAGCCTTGTCTAGTCCCTGATTTTAGTGGGATTGCTTCAAGTTTCTCTCCATTTAGTTTAATGTTAGCAACTGGTTTGCTGTATATGGCTTTTACTATGTTTAGGTATGGGCCTTGAATTCCTATTCTTTCCAGGACTTTTATCATGAAGGGGTGTTGAATTTTGTCAAATGCTTTCTCAGCATCTAATGAAATGATCATGTGGTTTTGTTCTTTCAGTTTGTTTATATAATGGATCACGTTGATGGTTTTCCGTATATTAAACCATCCCTGCATGCCTGGGATGAAGCCTACTTGGTCATGGTGGATGATTGTTTTGATGTGCTCTTGGATTCGGTTTGCCAGAATTTTGTTGAGTATTTTTGCGTCGATATTCATAAGGGAAATTGGTCTGAAGTTCTCTTTCTTTGTTGTGTCTTTGTGTGGTTTAGGTATAAGAGTAATTGTGGCTTCGTAGAAGGAATTCGGTAGGGCTCCATCTGTTTCAATTTTGTGGAATAGTTTGGATAATATTGGTATGAGGTCTTCTATGAAGGTTTGATAGAATTCTGCACTAAACCTGTCTGGACCTGGGCTCTTTTTGGTTGGGAGACCTTTAATGACTGCTTCTATTTCCTTAGGAGTTATGGGGTTGTTTAACTGGTTTATCTGTTCCTGATTTAACTTCGATACCTGGTATCTGTCTAGGAAATTGTCCATTTCCTGAAGATTTTCAAATTTTGTTGAATATAGGTTTTTATAGTAAGATCTGATGATTTTTTGAATTTCCTCTGAATCTGTAGTTATGTCTCCCTTTTCATTTCTGATTTTGTTAATTTGGACGCACTCTCTGTGTCCTCTCGTTAGTCTGGCTAAGGGTTTATCTATCTTGTTGATTTTCTCAAAGAACCAACTTTTGGTTCTGTTGATTCTTTCTATGGTCCTTTTTGTTTCTACTTGGTTGATTTCAGCTCTGAGTTTGATTATTTCCTGCCTTCTACTCCTCCTGGGTGTATTTGCTTCTTTTTGTTCTAGAGCTTTCAGGTGTGCTGTCAAGCTGCTCACATATGCTCTTTCCTGTTTCTTTCTGCAGGCACTCAGCGCTATGAGTTTTCCTCTTAGCACAGCTTTCATTGTGTCCCATAAGTTTGAGTATGTTGTATCTTCATTTTCATTAAATTCTAAAAAGTTTTTAATTTCTTTCTTTATTTCTTCCTTGACCAGGTTATCATTGAGTAGAGCATTGTTCAATTTCCACGTATATGTGGGCATTCTTCCCTTATTGTTATTGAAGACCAGTTTCAGGCCATGGTGGTCCGATAGCACGCATGGGATTATTTCTATCTTTCTGTACCTGTTGAGGTCCGTTTTTTGACCAATTATATGGTCAATTTTGGAGAAAGTACCATGAGGAGCTGAGAAGAAGGTATATCCTTTTGCTTTAGGATAGAATGTTCTATAAATATCCGTTAAGTCCATTTGGCTCATGACTTCTCTTAGTCTGTCGACATCACTGTTTAATTTCTGTTTCCATGATCTGTCCATTGATGAGAATGGGGTGTTGAAATCTCCCACTATTAT
Organism: Rattus norvegicus; assembly: GCF_021556685.1. Lineage (NCBI taxonomy): Eukaryota > Metazoa > Chordata > Mammalia > Rodentia > Muridae > Rattus > Rattus norvegicus. The sequence goes on from NC_141538.1 coordinate 74,242,406, forward strand.
TGTGTGAGGTGCAATGTGTGTTTTGAGCTTTAGTAAGGTTTCTTTTACGTATGTAGGTGCCCTTGTATTTGGGGCATAGATATTTAGGATTGAGAGTTCATCTTGGTGGATTTTTCCTTTGATGAATATGAAGTGTCCTTCCTTATCTTTTTTGCTGACTTTTAGTTGGAAATTGATTTTATTTGATATTAGAATGGCTACTCCAGCTTGCTTCTTCTGACCATTTGCTTGGAAAGTTGTTTTCCAGCCTTTCACTCTGAGGTAGTGTCTGTCTTTGTCTCTGAGGTGTGTTTCCTGTAGGCAGCAGAATGCAGGGTCCTCGTTGCGTATCCAGTTTGTTAATCTATGTCTTTTTATTGGGGAGTTGAGGCCATTGATATTGAGAGATATTAAGGAATAGTGATTATTGTTTCCCTTTATATTCATATTTGGATGTGAGGTTATGTTTGTGTGCTTTCATTCTCTTTGTTTTGTTGCCAAGACGATTAGTTTCTTGCTTCTTCTAGGGTATAGCTTGCCTCCTTATGTTGGGCTTTACCATTTATTATCCTTTGTAGTGCTGGATTTGTAGAAACATATTGTGTAAATTTGGTTTTGTCTTGGAATATCTTGGTTTCTCCATCAATGTTAATTGAGAGTTTTGCTGGATCCAGTAACCTGGGCTGGCATTTGTGTTCTCTTAGGGTTTGTATGACATCAGTCCAGGATCTTCTGGCCTTCATAGTTTCTGGCGAGAAGTCTGGTGTGATTCTGATAGGTCTCCCTTTATATGTTACTTGACCTTTTTCCCTTACTGCTTTTAATATTCTTTCTTTATTTTGTGCGTTTGGTGTTTTGACAATTATGTGACGGGAGGTGTTTCTTTTCTGGTCCAATCTATTTGGAGTTCTGTAGGCTTCTTGTATGTCTATGGGTATCTCTTTTTTTAGGTTAGGGAAGTTTTCTTCTATGATTTTGTTGAAGATATTTACTGGTCCTTTGAGCTGGGAGTCTTCACTCTCTTCTATACCTATTATCCTTAGGTTTGATCTTCTCATTGAGTCCTGGATTTCCTGTATGTTTTGGACCAGTAGCTTTTTCCGCTTTACATTATCTTTGACAGTTGAGTCAATGATTTCTATGGAATCTTCTGCTCCTGAGATTCTCTCTTCCATCTCTTGTATTCTGTTGGTGAAGCTTGTATCTACAGCTCCTTGTCTCTTCTTTTGGTTTTCTATATCCAGGGTTGTTTCCATGTGTTCTTTCTTGATTGCTTCTATTTCCATTTTTAATTCCTTCAACTGTTTGATTGTGTTTTCCTGGAATTCTTTCAGGGATTTTTGCGATTCCTCTCTGTAGGCTTCTACTTGTTTATTAATGTTTTCCTGTGTTTCCCTAAGTGTGTTCATGTCTTTCTTGAAGTCCTCCAGCATCATGATCAAATATGATTTTGAAACTAGATCTTGCTTTTCTGGTGTGTTTGGATATTCCATGTTTGTTTTGGTGGGAGAATTGGGCTCCGATGATGGCATGTAGTCTTGGTTTCTGTTGCTTGGGTTCCTGCGCTTGCCTCTCGCCATCAGATTATCTCTAGTGTTACTTTGTTCTGCTATTTCTGACAGTGGCTAGACTGTCCTATAAGCCTGTGTCAGGAGTGCTGTAGACCTGTTTTCCTCTCTTTCAGTCAGTTATGGGGACAGAGTGTTCTGCTTTCGGGCGTGTAGTTTTTCCTCTCTACAGGTCTTCAGCTGTTCCTGTGGGCCTGTGTCTTGAGTTCACCAGGCAGCTTTCTTGCAGCAGAAAATTTGGTCTTACCTGTGGTCCCAAGGCTCAAGTTTGCTCGTGGGGTGCTGCCCAGGGGCTCTCTGCAGTGGCAGCAACCAGGAAGACCTGTGCCGCCCCTTCCGGGAGCTTCAGTGCACCAGGGTTCCAGATGGTCTTTGGCTTTTTCCTCTGGCGTCCGAGATGTGTGTGCAGGGAGCAGTCTCTTCTGGTTTCCCAGGCTTGTCTGCCTCTCTGAAGGTTTAGCTCTCCCTCCCACGGGATTTGGGTGCAGAGAACTGTTTATCCGGTCTGTTTCTTTCAGGTTCCGGTGGTGTCTTAGGCAGGTGTCCTGCCGCTCCTGGGCCCTCCCCCACGGGAGCCCAGAGGCCTTATACAGTTTCCTCTTGGGCCAGGGAAGTGGGCAGGGGTGAGCAGTGTTGGTGATCTCTTCCGCTCTGCAGCCTCAGGAGTGCCCACCTGACCAGGCGGTTGGGTCTCTCTCTCACCGGGTCTGGGAGCAGAGATGACTATTGTTTTAATGTGGAACTTCTCAGTCTCAGTGCAGCTAGGTTGGCTCATTCTTGTTTGAATGCTTGAAATCTATGGTTATGGGGAGTGCTTTCATGTACTATATAGGATACTGAACAGTGACGCTGGCATACAATCACGTGCTTCTATTAGCATCTCCTTACCTGAGTGTTGCCAACCCAAATGGTCTTTGCCAAACATTCCCTACAGGGAGGATGTTCTTTAGAACCATCACCTGACTTTGTTCTCTTCTATAATACAATCAACTTGGGAGCACTGTAATCCCTCATGTCACGCTGTTAGCTCTCAATCCTTCCCTTGCAAGGATAATTCTTCAGATGTACTTTTGATCTACGAGTTATTAGGTTTTATATTCTAAAACCTTTGACCTTTATATATGTTAACGATATCATTCGGAAGCTTTTAAGCTTGTCTCTTGGCCCTCACTCAACCTAGACAAAACAGTTTCTAAAAATGAAAGCATGCCTTGGCAACAGGTGCCACTAAAACAAATGAAAACATTTTTTTTTCTGTATCTCAGGTCTGTTTAACAATTCCCATGAGCGACCGCAAACAGGTTCATTATTTTGCATTAACTGGGAATAAACACAAAGCAAGGGGAACACGGAGGAGGAGATTTCTTGTTCTCAGTAAGTCTGCAGGCCAGCTGCACAGGGAATATGCATTTATAAGAAAATAGCAATCATATGCTCTACACTCGTTTCGTCTTTTTAAGGTGTTTAGCATTGTGCGTGTTCTCCATTGCTGTTTAATACCTTTACCATTGTAAAATTGCAAAAGTCATAGTGAAATTCCTGGCTCATTTCTCTGCTTCCTTTATTACACAGTCTAGTCTTAAAATACAAGGACTATCTCTTACCGTAGAATTGAACTCCCAGTGTTATGCATTCTGGTATAAGGAAGACATTCTACATCATTGAATGAATGAATCAGGCTTAAAGTCCAATTAGAAAAACTCAGCACACTGTGCTGAATCTTGGGCTGGGGACAGAGCTCAGTAGTGTAGAACTTGCCTGACATTCTATCAAAACTTACAGAAGAAAAAGAACTTTGGATGAAAGCACTCTAGGGATGCTTCATGATTTTTTTTTAAAACCAAGAGCCAATAATTTAGAAGAAAACTCTGCATGTAGAAAGTTATGATTTCCATGGGAGATTATTTTGACTTTTTTTATGAGTGAGTGATACAAGTGAATAAACAGAGAATTTGATTTGAAAACCTTTGTTAGAGTTCTAGCTCTCCCATTTTCAATCAATACAGGAAGACATCTTTAGCTAATTTTTAAAAATAATTATCCTATATGCATCATAGAATTGTTATAAGGCTCCCTGTGACTCATGCAAGAACTTTGTACATTGACATTAATATCAAGTGCTTGATTGAAAAGAAGTTTGTAGGTACCACTGAAGAATCCCTGGCATTGATAAATATCTTGTGACGCAGATGCATGTAGATTGTGGACTAATTACTACTTTATATCTGGACAATGAAACATGAAATAATAAAATATGAGTGTCTGCACTGATTTAAAAGTAACAAGAAACCAGTGTCCACCTGTTTGCAGCAGTAAGGATAGTCTGAGCTTAATCGTGGTTTGCTGCTTGAGCAGGATCAAGGTTTGCTGCCGAGTCTAAGCTTGGCTGTCCAGTCATCAGGAAGCCAAAGATACACTATTGTGAGGCTCTGAGTTTCTGCCCACTGGAACATCCTGACTAGCTGTATATTCTATGGCAATGTTAGATCCTATTGGATGCAAGGATACAATAATTTGGGAGGAGATTCTGATGTAGCTTATTAGAAGGAAAGAAAATGATTAGATAGAGCCTAAAAAAGGAGAATGAAAGAAAAAAGAAAGTGTTGACGAAAAGCCACTTGAGCCCGAGAGGAAATTGTGATTTTGTTTTCCTGAGAGGAAAATATGAGACGGGACCATAATTATGTAGATGTTTAATATTGGAGAAGGTGTGCCCATGGAAAAGCACGTCTTTTATCTGAATGCTACTCGGTGCTCCACAGAAAATGAGGAAGAGTCACAAGCATGAGTGAGATCAAGAGAAGAGGTAGAGTCACTGTGTTAGGCAAAAGTCTGCAGCTTCCTTCAGATTTGATGGCTCCAATGAAGAGGGATGCTGTGCTTGAAGTGTTTGCCAAGCCATCTGAGATGCCTTAAGTCTACTCAACATGCTTTCTGTGAAGGTCCCTGGCTTCCCTGAAACACAACAGTCTAGATCTCTGGTATATTTGACACTCAGGAGAAATAGGAAGGACTGGTTTTTGACAGTTTCAGCAGAGAATTGTGGGCCAAAGAGAAGTAGGCTTGCCTAAGCACATAGAAGGTCTTTCTGAAGATGAGGGTACTCTAAAATGATCTTTCTGCTGAGGTAATAGTTCTTTTATCAAAAGTAATTTTTTATTGGATATTTTCTTTACATTTCAAATATTATCACCCTTCCCATTCCCCCTCTGGAAACCTACCACCACATCCCCCCACCCCCACTCCTTCCTGCCTTGCTGCCCTGTCATTCCCTTACACTGGGGTGTTGAACCTTCATGGGACCAAAGGCCTCTCCCCCATTGATGCCAGACAAGGCCATCCTATGCTACATATGCAACTGGAGCCATGGGTCCCTCCTTGTGTATTCTTTTGTTGGTGGTTTAATCTCTAAGAGCTCTGGGGGGTCTGGGGGGTTGATATTGCTGTTCTTCCTATGGAGTTGCAAATCCCCTCAGCTACCTCAGTCCTTTCTCTAACCCCTCCACTGGGGACCCCATTCTTAGTTCAATGGTTGGCTGCAAGCATCCGCCTCTGTATTTGTCAGGCTCTGGCAGAGCCTCTCAGGAGATAACTATATCAGGCTCCTGTCAGCATGCACCTCTTGGCATCCCCAATAGTGATTGGGTTCAATGACTGCATGTGGGATGGATTCCTATCTGTGGCAGTCTCTGGATCGCCTTTCCTTCAGTCTCTATAATTTTTCCTGTATTTCCCCCCACTTCTCAGAAGTGCTAAAGCATCCAAATTTTGGTCTTTCTTCTTCTTGAGTTTCATGTGATCTTTAAGTTGTATCTTGGGTATTGTGTAGACAGACATGGTTAGAAGCTGGGCAATTTTTTCCCCTTTCAACATATTTATTATTTAATTTGTGTATTTGTATGTGTGAATGGGTGCTTCTGAGTGTGGAGGGTCAGAAGTCAATCTTAGGTACCCTTCCTCAAGTGCCATGCCACTGACTTTGGTTTTGGAGACAGAGTCTGGAGTTTTCTGATTGGGAAGGCTGGCTGGCCAGTGAGCCCCAGTCAACCCTGCCTCTACCTTCCTAGTGCTAGGATTAGAATGATGTACCACCACATCTGCGTTAGTACATGGGACCTGGAGGCTGAATTCAAAGCCTCATGCTTTCTCAACAAGCACTTCATTCACTGAGCTGTCTTCTCAGGTCAGCCATTGCTTTAGTTCTGTCTTTTACCCAACATACCAATTTCCTCCACACATTCCTGGAAAGAGAGCTTGCCAGTCACACTCTGTGTACATACTTCTTTGTTAAAGGCAGTTGTTACTATTTTCAACACAGTCCTTTTGAGGCTGTAATTCATTCATTTATGAAAAACAATGTTCCCAGCAAGGGCAAGGGGGATGGTTTGTGGAATGTAGGTGGACTAACTTCATTTAACAAAAGCATTAATAGGAAGAATGCCATTCACTTTGAGAGCTTCCTGGGAAATTTTTATATTTTAGCACTTAATGTTTCTGTGTTGTTTTTTTCAATCAATGGTATATAAGTGAGCATGTTGATGAACATTTCTTTAGCACATTGTAGCTTGCTGAATCTTCTCATGTCTTAAAATTTTTATTTGAACTTCAGAAAAACTACATTATTATTATTATTATTATTATTATTATTATTATTATTATTATTATTTCAAAAGGGAAGGGACAAGGAGGAGACAATAGATAACAAAACACAAATTTTCATTTGTGTGGTTTGTGCTACTTTACAGATCCTGCTTCCAAGCCTCAAAATACCTGGACAAATAGTTCATCTCCATTCCAGTGTTACCCCCTAGAAAGTAAAGGGTCAGAGTAGTGGCAAAGACTTGTGAGTCAAGTGAGCAGGTCTTAACCTGGGCCATCAGCAACAAAACATAGGGTTAAAGGATTGTATGGAAAGTTCAGAGTTCATTCAGCCCCCTCTCAAGGGTGTTTCAAGCTATGGGGCCTCAAGAAAGTATCCTTGAAAGGCAGCTGCTTTGGGGTCTGGCAACTTCAGGCACCAGCCCCACACTTTACCCAATGCATTCAGTGCAATCTCCAGGAAGACATTGCAAGAAATGTCTGTTGAGGTTGAAGACTAGCCTGGAACCATGCAGTTACTGGACAGCAAAGCCTGGACTTGAAGAATTCATATTTTTTCAGGTTTCTGTACTGGAAACCACAGCTCATCCAGTTTTGTTTATGCTCATAAGTGACTGACTCTGGCCACAAACAGAGCTTCCACCTTTTCCCACACCACTGGAACCCCTACATTTTCAGTGGATAAATTGACCCTCACTTTTACAATAAAAGTTTTTTGTTCATTACCCACATTTATTTCATCTCTGCCTCACTGTTCCTGCCTATCATACTCTCTTGTTCCCTGTCCTCTTTGTGGGGCAAAGAAACCATGCATTTTCATCCAAAGGTCAAATTTCCCATCACATTTGACATAGATTAGTATAATGTATGGGATGCCAGATGAGGCTTGCTGACTTGGGATGCAAACCCCACTGTTGACATCTGACTGACACTGGATCAATTTATTATGTACTCCTTCCTTCCTTCCTTCTTTCCTTCCTTCCTTCCTCCCTTCCTTCCTTCCTTCCTCCCTTCCTTCCTTCCCTCCCTCCCTCCCTTCCTTCCCTCCATTCCTTTCTTCCTTCCCTACATCCCTTCTTTCTTTTTCTTTCTTCCTACCATTCTCTCTCTCTTTGTTTCTCTGTTTCTTTCTATCACTTTATTTGTCTTTGTTTCCTTCTTTCTTTCCCTTCTTTTGTTTCTTTGTTTCTTTCTTTTTTCTCCCTTCCTTCCTTTCTTTCTTTCTTTCTTTCTTTCTTTCTTTCTTTCTTTCTTTCTTTCTTCCCTTTCTCCTGAATTCCCCACATCTAATTAAGTCCTGACAATACCCCTAGACTTAGGTGCTTCTGTTACCTTCATCACACAAATGACAAAACTATAACTTCCAGAAATTAAGACATTTAGCCAGGGGCTTATAGCAAATAAGTGACAGAGTCAAGATTTAGTAGAAAACCTGTCAGAACCTAATAAATGCTCTCAACTGCAGGACCTGCAATATCTACTCTCCACCTCAAATCTGCCCACCTTTTTTTTTTTTTTTGTAAAATGAAGGCATTGTATCAATCTCCTTGGCTTTGTTTCTAGCAGAATGCCTTTTCAAGTGGAATGATATGTGGAGCAAAACATATAAGAAGTTCTGTTTAATATTTTTGTCTAGTTTGAATGTCTATGGATGCTTAAATTATTTTTACTTAAATTGTACTTACTGTTTATTATAAAGTCAATGAAAAACTTTCAACATTAGTGTCAATAAACATAATTTTGAAGTCAGACATCATAGATGATAATTGATGTCTGAATACAATTATCCCAATTACTTGCCTTGATTTTCATGGAAGAAAAAAAAACCAAACACAACAGAAAAAACAACAAAAACCTTTCTTCCGGTAAAGAATTTTTTTTTAACAAAGTCTAACAAATTTTCAATGATGAAGCTTACTGTTCTATTAATAATTGGAGAAGATGGAAAGAGAAACAACAATATATTTTATTTTACGATTGATTTGCTGACATCTAATAAGCTCCCGCTTCCATCATTTGGTAAGGCTTTCCTTTGGGAAGTGCTAATAAATGGCTCCCGCTGAGCCAGTTGGAGTGTCTTTGGCAATGCTTTCCAATCTGTCTGATAACGATATAAGACTTTTCCTTTATTGCATTAAAAAAGCCCTCAGACGCTGTAACACCTCTGTCTGTCATTTTTCAAGTGTGCAAAAACTACTTTGCTTTCCTTTCAGTTGAAATTTCAAGTTTCTATTTCCTTACTGGCACCTTATCTGCAATTACAAGCAGGAAACTACTAGAATCCTAAAAAGTGGTTGCATTTTTTGGTAGCTACTTAATAAGTGGAGTGACTTCACTTCTCTCTCTCTCTCTCTCTCTCTCTCTCTCTCTCTCTCTCTCACACACACACACACACACACACACACACACACACACACACACACACTGCCTCCCTTAAAATCTTTGAAATACCTGTGTCAACTTCTAGCCTTAGTGTATGGTAAAACCTTCTGGAACCTACCACCAATTTAATTACTGACAACTTTGAACAATCCCAGTCTTAAGGCTGTACCTTAATAAATCGATTACCTACATGCTTTTGGAGAGAAGTTTGCATGGATATAACATTTATTGTTCAATGCTAAAATACCATCAAATAGTCATTAGGCTACTAGAACACAGTGTGATATTCGAAAGGCAACCATTATTCCTCTGCTTTTCCCAGCTACCATTTCACCACTGTGTGTTTATAAATACACTCTAGGGAATTTAACTATCTTTTTGGTGTTCATCTGCATGAGCTCATCATACAAAAAACGTCAAACTAATAGCCACAACATTACTAATAGAGTCAGAAAACGCCCACTTTCTCCAACCCCCTAATGGTTTCCAGATGTTAAAATTTTGTGTGTGCATGAATGTAATTTTTAAAATTATCCTTTTATATTTATGTTGGATTTTTAGATCTCTCCCTCCACAGAACTCAATTCCCTGTTATGGGGTAAATACTTGAAGTGTAATTGACTTTAAGGCAAGTCGTATTTCAGTATTCAATTAATATTTAAAAAAAATGAGACCAAAGACTTACTTTATTGATTACTACTTTTTAATTTAGCTATGACTGGCATTATGGAGACCATAACACTATATAGCACTATTTTGAAATAATTGCTCTCATAAAACACTGCAGATCTAGATAATTTTATACCTAAAAGTGAATTTCTCCATTTATTTTGTCCATTATTGTACAGTCTTTTGTTTATTTGTTTGTTTTGAGTTTGTGTGAGAATTTTTAGCAAGTGCCTTCAACCAAATCATTTTTAATTGGCTGATATTAGTTGGTATGTCAAATTAATATAGCATTTTTTATTTAAAATTTAATTCTCTGTCATTCTTCCTCTTGCCCCTCTCCTCAGCAGGTATAGCTGAGTCCAGTGTGGGCACTGCTTGTGGAGGCTGAGATTTTATCTGTGTTTGTTCATATTTATGAGTGATGACATACTGTTTTAAAAATTTCTAAGTTCAGTGAAGGCCTATAGCTTTCCTGTGTATATAAAATCAATTTTGTCTTTTGTTTTCAGAAAAAAATTAAATTGGTGAAACAATTTGCTTCCAACATCCCACAGTGCAATGGACTTTCAATATCCCCTAATGCAATGGGCTTCCAATATCCCACAAGGCATTGGCCTTTAAATCAGGTCATTTCTGTTTTCTTTCAGTTCTCCAAGTTTGTTTATTTCTTATAATCATACTACTTTCACTCTGTCTTCCTTCTATTTTCTACTTGACTTGTGTCTTTTTTTTTCTTTTTAGTCTCTTCTCCACCTCCCTCTTTTCTAACAGAGACCAGGAGGCACTTAAAACATGGCCCATGGGCCAGTTTAATAGTTAACTTTAGCTACTTAAAAATAGGCAGGCGTGGCTTCTATTTATTGCACTTGTACAAACATAACATTCATTGCTTTAGAAAGTAATGAAACAATTACTTGAAGAAAGAATTTGAAAGACCAATAGGAAAGGACTTTAACCTCATTAACAACCAAAACTTGGGTTTCAGTTTTCACTTTTCAGAGCAACAAGGAACACAAGGTTGGCACATGCATTTTAATGAGGATAGGAGAAAATGTCTTTCCTTAGAGGGGGAGTAAAGATGAATTGTTTTGTAATCTATCTGGCAAGGTCTATCACTGTTTAAACCATTTACAATTCTATCTCTGTAATCTCACTTTGGGGCAACTAGTTCCTAGAAATTTTACCTTAGGAAGGGGAAAGAAAGTTACCTATAATCTCATTTGTGTTATAAAAAAACTAACCAAAGAAACAAAAAGATGCATGGCATCTCTGGGCAATGCCTCACGTGAATTCAGAGAGCAACATGAATGAAGATTTCCAGGTGAGATTGCCTGAAATCCTAACTTATCTAAAAATATCTCATTTGTACTATGAGATGCTAGGCTGCAAGTAAGGATAATGGAAAAGAGCTATATATATACTGGTGTGGATGTACACAAATTAGACTGTTAGCAAAATTGTCATTTGTAGAACAACACATGTTTAAAAAACCAGTCAAGGCAATAACACAAACTAGAATTATGTGTGAGGAAGTTTAGCATCAAGTTTAATAAGACTGTCATTCTGGAGCCAGATTGAGATAGAATTATGTCTTTGACACCTGCTAATTGCAGTGTTTATCAAGAGTTTAAAATACAACCATCCACTGAGTAGCTGTAGATTAGAGTCCTTAATCACAGAGAACTCAAACAATTTGTCCAAAGTAACATAGCCAGGAAAGGTGACAGAGTCAGAATGGTGACTCTGGCATGAATACTCCGGAGCTCAACCTAAATATTGGGACAAGTATTAATGTTTTACATACAAGTTTCTGTTTTGTATAGTTGTGGACTGAAACCCTGGCCTTCATACACTAGGTAACCACTCTACCACTGGCCTACATCCTCCTATCATCTAAAACAGGCCATTTTCAATTGTACTGTCTGATGGTGAATGTACGCTCATGAAGAATTCACTCGATCATTAATGCCTCAACCTGTCTTGGATTGAAGATGCTCCCCAGAATTTCGAGGACTCGTCTTCCCTACACTGTGATCACACTGGTCAAAAACTTGTGTCCTTTACGATTCCTGGCAAAGAACATGCTAACACATGCTAAAGTCTTATGGACATGCTCTACATCTTATAGGAGATTTATTTTAGCATTCAAAATCTTTCACATAACTAACCAGTAGATCACATATCATTGCACCCATTGGCTTCTGTGTTTTGAGGCATGGGAGAGGGTTTGGCTCCCCCCTTTTGTCTACCTTCCCATTGCACAGCCTTCTGAGAGCTACTTTGGCCTCTGCCCTCCTGCTTCACACTCAGAAGCTCTGCTTTTGATCTTGTCTGAAATGCACATTGCATTTTGGCTACCTCTTTAACCTATCATTCTACAAGCAGAGTTCTTCAATTTCCAAGTAGTCCAACTGCTTTGTATTTGCCCTCAGATTTGCAGGCTGTGACAAGGGAGCTAACATATATGTTCCCAGTCCTGCTTAGATCTCCACGTTTCCAAAGTCTAAAGCCTGAAAGCTGTTGCTTAGGATGACCACACAACAGATTTTGCACAATCAGCTTGGAGCAGAGGTGACATGTAAGATACTAAGGCTGTCTTAGTTAGGGTTTCTGTTATTGTGATGAAACAACATGACCAAAAGCAACTTGGGGAGAAAAAAGTTTATTTCACTTCTTTATAACAGTTCATCATCAATGGCAGTCAGGGTATGATTCTGAAACGGGACAGGAATCTGAAGGTATGAGCTGATTAGAGGCCATAGAAGAGTGCTATTTACTGGCCTGATCAAGCTGCTTTCTTATCTTGGCCAAGACTACAAGTCTAGTGGCACCACTCACAATGGGCTGGGACCTCCCACATCAAATCACTAATTTTTGAAAATGCTCTACAAGCTTGCTTATATTCCAATCTTATGGAGGCATTTTTAAAATTGAAGAATCCTCTCAGGTGTCTCTAGCTTGTGTCAAGTTGACATAAAACTAGTCAACACATAAACAGATGGGGTAGGAGACTCACTTCAGGGTGGGTCTATTCTTTTGAGTGATGAAGGCCACAGCCTTGGCTAAGATAGCAGTCTAAGAGTGAAAGACTCTTCACTGATAAGAAGGAGATATAACCCAATGCAGTCTTCTTAGAATGAAACAAGACTTGCCATTTGGGCTCACTGAAATTAAAGGACTTGTATCTTAGCATAGTCTCAATGGATAGAAACTATTCTTACTTCTGATGACCATTGACATTTTTTCTGATGTCCAAGTTTGAAAAATATTTTCTAGACTGCACAAGGCAGCAACACAAACTTACATGTCCAGACCTAAAAAAAATCCTTATTTAAGAGAATCCTCCCTCCCTCTCTCCCTCCTCCTTCTACTCTCCATCCCCTCCCCCCTTTGTCTCTCTCTTCTCTCTCAATCTTTCTCTCTGTCTCTGTCTCTTTCTCTCTCTCTGTCTCTCTGTCTCTGTCTCTCTCTCCTGTGTTTGTGTGTGTGTTTATGTGTGTGTGTGTGTGTGTGTGTGTGTGTGTGTGTGAGATCTTTCTTTCTTCTTTCTCTTCTAATGTGTTCCACACAAAGAATTGAATCCAGGGCCTTAAGAATGTTAAGTGCTCTATCATTGACTACAATCCCAAGTCAACCTACTATCAATTTAAAGAAATGTTTTTGGCTTCCATATGCAAATGCATCATCCACTCACTCACTCACTCATTCATTCACTCATTTTTCCCAAGTTCCTAGTGCATGTACATCTATTTATTCTGTGTGTCCTGGTTTGGACTCAGACTGTGAGCAATGGCAATCATCTTTACACACCAATCCCCACTGTACTTGCGCTGATCCCTTCTGATCGGTGAATGAAAACTTCCCATGGGAAAAAGTGACATGTTTTCCCAAAAGTTTAAGATCAATCAGAATGACTCAAAGCAGATGCTTTGTCCAACTTCAACAGGTTTTTGATTTCCAAAACCTGAGCAGCTCCCATCCCATGACCCAGAGAATTGAATTTTCCCCAAGTTTTTGTTTCCCCCATTGTATCACGTTCCATGACTAGCTTTTGAGATGGCAGCCCAACTGCTGTTTGCAATCTGTGTATTTTTTTTAACACACACTAGCCATTGTTTGCAGACACATTTTGGCTGGGACCTCATCTGATGAGCTGTTTGTTTGTTCTGATTGAGTAGGTCACTCGTGGGCTCAATTAACCACTTGCCCTTCATCTGATGGAGCAAGTGGCCAATTGCACCTTCATTTAGCTAACTAAGGGTTTGGTCATTTCCATAGGCAATTTCGCCTGGATCTAATTGTGGGCTGCAAAAGGTCCCTTTCATCAATGTAGCATGTGCCACCGGAAGAATCAGGGAGGGAGAATGCCGAATGAAGGGGGCAAAGTGGACTGTTGAAAAATTTCCCCAACACAGTTGTCCAGAGTCGGAGAGCTTACAGAGAAAAGCCCTGGATGACTTTTTTTTTTCTCTTCAAGTTAAAATGATCTCAAAACAGAAGGCTTGAAAAGATTTGCTGACTGAGTGTTTCTGAGAACAGGCACATTTAATATCACGGACTTGAAATTCCTGAATCATGTGTATTTGTGTCCTTTCGCAGGAGTCAAGGAGAGCTTATGTCTGTGGGTTTACTCCAAGAACCTGCAATGATGTTCTGAAAGGGTTGAGGGTGCATCTGAACACGCTCAGTCTCTATAGGGAAGTCACAGTGGCAAGGAGTGCTCTGAGCTTGGCAGGAAAGGAGAACACATTGCTCCCGTCCTTCTGGTAAACACTTTATATACATCTTTTCATGTGTTAGAGATTTCACAGGAGATCCACAGAGCACAAGTTAACTGGAGGAAAGGAAGGAAGGAAGGAGAAAAAGAAAATCTTTAAATTTAATGCTTGGGCAAAAGAGATGCAGAGATCTCAGGACCGGTCTCTGTCTGTGACACAAACACAAATCGTGCAGCTTTGCCCCTCTAGAGTGGCCAGTGCCCAACAACAATCAGAAAGAGCACTTATTGTCCAGATTTTTCATTGTATGTAATCTTTTGGAGTCGCAGCCATACAGCCAATTTCTATGGCCCATCTGTCAGGACATTGAAATTGCTTTATTATACAGAACCGGCTCGCAGAGTGTGTGGATTCAGGAAGGAATATTTACCGAGTGTCATCTGAGATCTCAGAGGTTCCATAAAACACTTAATTAACATACAAAATCCACTTCAGCTAAGCCTATACCTACTTTCTGAATATCAGTTACTGATTTGATTACTCCGGAGGCTTAGGTCGGCAGGGGGAGGAATGCTGGAGTTACTGGAGAATGAACTAGAAGCAAGGCAAGGTGGACAGCCTCTGACAGATGCTATTTTCTCCCTGGGGGCAAGAGCTGGTGACATAGCCCCAGTGAGAAGCACTGAACAGCTTTTGTTTGTTTCTTGGTCTTTTTGCTTTGTTTGTAATAAGCAGGAGCGCTGCCTTGCATAGACAATTAATTGCCCACATCATCTGACTTGCCTGGCTTCTCTATAAAGCTAAAAGCTGTGCTACTCTAGGAAAGTCACTTAACCTCTCTGAGATTCAGCTTTTATCCTAAGCGTTTTCTTTTGTTACTGGGATGACTGAATGACGTGAGGCTAGGTAGAGTTTTAGCACTATCAGCCTGTGCAGGTTAAGAAACAGTCTCACAGACTTTGCAGAGCATCTAAGAGGGGACTTGGCATAGAGGAGGGGCAGGGAACATAAATGCTGGTTGTCTGGCTGGACATCAGCAGTAGCAATGGTGGTTCTATGACTCTGAATCTCGTGCACATAATGTTATTTCCACACAACTTATGCTTTAAATATTTATAATATGACCATCCTTAGGCGTGTCTCTGATCAGGCACTGTCAACGCTTCCCAGTCTACACCAGGGCATTGGCTATGTGTTAATAATACATGGAAAAACTCTGGCCCAGACCCGGTGAGAGAGAGACCCAACCGCCTGGTCAGGTGGGCACTCCTGAGGCTGCAGAGCGGAAGAGACCACCAACACTGCTCACCCCTGCCCACATCCCTGGCCCAAGAGGAAACTGTATAAGGCCTCTGGGCTCCCGTGGGGGAGGGCCCAGGAGCGGCAGGACCCCTGCCTGAGACACCGCCGGAACCTGAAAGAAACAGACCGGATAAACAGTTCTCTGCACCCAAATCCCGTGGGAGGGAGAGCTAAACCTTCAGAGAGGCAGACAAGCCTGGGAAACCAGAAGAGACTGCTCCCTGCACACACATCTCGGACGCCAGAGGAAAAAGCCAAAGACCATCTGGAACCCTGGTGCACTGAAGCTCCCGGAAGGGGCGGCACAGGTCTTCCTGGTTGCTGCCACTGCAGAGAGCCCCTGGGCAGCACCCCACGAGCGAACCTGAGCCTCAGGACCACAGGTAAGACCAACTTTTCTGCTGCAAGAAAGCTGCCTGGTGAACTCAAGACACAGGCCCACAGGAACAGCTGAAGACCTGTAGAGAGGAAAAACTACACGCCCGAAAGCAGAACACTCTGTCCCCATAACTGACTGAAAGAGAGGAAAACAGGTCTACAGCACTCCTGACACACAGGCTTATAGGACAGTCTAGCCACTGTCAGAAATAGCAGAACAAAGTAACACTAGAGATAATCTGATGGCGAGAGGCAAGCGCAGAAACCCAAGCAACAGAAACCAAGACTACATGGCACCATCGGAGCCCAATTCTCCCATCAAAACAAACATGGAATATCCAAACACACCAGAAAAGCAAGATCTAGTTTCAAAATCATTTTTGATCATGATGCTGGAGGACTTCAAGAAAGACGTGAAGAACTCCCTTAGAGAACAAGTAGAAGCCTACAGAGAGGAATCGCAAAAATGCCTGAAAGAATTCCAGGAAAACATAAATAAACAAGCAGAAGCCCATAGAGAGGAGACACAAAAATCCCTGAAAGAATTCCAGGAAAACACAATCAAACAGTTGAAGGAATTGAGGATGGAAATAGAAGCAATCAAGAAAGAACACAGGGAAACAGCCCTGGATATAAAAAACCAAAAGAAGAGACAAGGAGCTGTAGATACAAGCTTCACCAACAGAATACAAGAGATGGAAGAGAGAATCTCAGGAGCAGAAGATTCCATAGAGATCATTGACTCAACTGTCAAAGATAATGTAAAGCGGAAAAAGCTACTGGTCCAAAACATACAGGAAATCCAGGACTCAATGAGAAGATCAAACCTAAGGATAATAGGTATAGAAGAGAGTGAAGACTCCCAGCTCAAAGGACCAGTAAATATCTTCAACAAAATCATAGAAGAAAACTTCCCTAACCTAAAAAAAGAGATACCCATAGACATACAAGAAGCCTACAGAACTCCAAATAGATTGGACCAGAAAAGAAACACCTCCCGTCACATAATTGTCAAAACACCAAACGCACAAAATAAAGAAAGAATATTAAAAGCAGTAAGGGAAAAAGGTCAAGTAACATATAAAGGGAGACCTATCAGAATCACACCAGACTTCTCGCCAGAAACTATGAAGGCCAGAAGATCCTGGACTGATGTCATACAAACCCTAAGAGAACACAAATGCCAGCCCAGGTTACTGTTTCCTGCAAAACTCTCAATTAACATTGATGGAGAAACCAAGATATTCCATGACAAAACCAAATTTACACAATATCATTCTACAAATCCAGCACTACAAAGGATAATAAATGGTAAAGCCCAACATAAGGAGGCAAGCTATACCCTAGAAGAAGCAAGAAACTAATCGTCTTGGCAACAAAACAAAGAGAATGAAAGCACACAAACATAACCTTACATCCAAATATGAATATAACGGGAAGCAATAATCACTATTCCTTAATATCTCTCAATATCAATGGCCTCAACTCCCCAATAAAAAGACATAGATTAGCAAACTGGATACGCAACGAGGACCCTGCATTCTGCTGCCTACAGGAAACACACCTCAGAGACAAAGACAGACACTACCTCAGAGTGAAAGGCTGGAAAACAACTTTCCAAGCAAATGGTCAGAAGAAGCAAGCTGGAGTAGCCATTCTAATATCAAATAAAATCAATTTCCAACTAAAAGTCATCAAAAAAGATAAGGAAGGACACTTCATATTCATCAAAGGAAAAATCCACCAAGATAAACCCTCAATCCTAAATATCTATGCCCCAAATACAAGGGCACCTACATACGTAAAAGAAACCTTACTAAAGCTCAAAACACACATTGCACCTCACACAATAATAGTGGGAGATTTCAACACCCCACTCTCATCAATGGACAGATCATGGAAACAGAAATTAAACAGTGATGTCGACAGCCTAAGAGAAGTCATGAGCCAAATGGACTTAACAGATATTTATAGAACATTCTATCCTAAAGCAAAAGGATATACCTTCTTCTCAGCTCCTCATGGCACTTTCTCCAAAATTGACCATATAATTGGTCAAAAAACGGGCCTCAACAGGTACAGAAAGATAGAAATAATCCCATGCGTGCTATCGGACCACCACGGCCTAATACTGGTCTTCAATAACAATAAGGGAAGAATGCCCACATATACGTGGAAATTGAACAATGCTCTACTCAATGATAACCTGGTCAAGGAAGAAATAAAGAAAGAAATTAAAAACTTTTTAGAATTTAATGAAAATGAAGGTACAACATACCCAAACTTATGGGACACAATGAAAGCTGTGCTAAGAGGAAAACTCATAGCGCTGAGTGCCTGCAGAAAGAAACAGGAAAGAGCATATGTCAGCAGCTTGACAGCACACCTAAAAGCTCTAGAACAAAAAGCAGCAAATACACCCAGGAGGAGTAGAAGGCAGGAAATAATCAAACTCAGAGCTGAAATCAACCAAGTAGAAACAAAAAGGACCACAGAAAGAATCAACAGAACCAAAAGTTGGTTCTTTGAGAAAATCAACAAGATAGATAAACCCTTAGCCAGACTAACGAGAGGACACAGAGAGTGCGTCCAAATTAACAAAATCAGAAATGAAAAGGGAGACATAACTACAGATTCAGAGGAAATTCAAAAAATCATCAGATCTTACTATAAAAACCTATATTCAACTAAACTTGAAAATCTTCAGGAAATGGACAATTTCCTAGACAGATACCAGGTATCGAAGTTAAATCAGGAAGAGATAAACCAGTTAAACAAGCCCATAACTCCTAAGGAAATAGAAGCAGTCATTAAGGTCTCCCAACCAAAAAGAGCCCAGGTCCAGACGGTTTAGTGCAGAATTCTATCAAACCTTCATAGAAGACCTCATACCAATATTATCCAAACTATTCCACAAAATTGAAACAGATGGAGCACTACCGAATTCCTTCTACGAAGCCACAATTACTCTTATACCTAAACCACACAAAGACACAACAAAGAAAGAGAACTTCAGACCAATTTCCCTTATGAATATCGCCGCAAAAATACTCAATAAAATTCTGGCAAACCGAATTCAAGAGCACATCAAAACAATCATCCACCATGATCAAGTAGGCTTCATCCCAGGCATGCAGGGATGGTTTAATATACGGAAAACCATCAACGTGATCCATTATATAAACAAACTGAAAGAACAGAACCACATGATCATTTCATTAGATGCTGAGAAAGCATTTGACAAAATTCAACACCCCTTCATGATAAAAGTCCTGGAAAGAATAGGAATTCAAGGCCCATACCTAAACATAGTAAAAGCCATATACAGCAAACCAGTTGCTAACATTAAACTAAATGGAGAGAAACTTGAAGCAATCCCACTAAAATCAGGGACTAGACAAGGCTGCCCACTCTCTCCCTACTTATTCAATATAGTTCTTGAAGTTCTAGCCAGAGCAATCAGACAACAAAAGGAGATCAAGGGGATACAGATCGGAAAAGAAGAGGTCAAAATATCACTATTTGCAGATGACATAATAGTATATTTAAGTGATCCCAAAAGTTCCACCAGAGAACTACTAAAGCTGATAAACAACTTCAGCAAAGTGGCTGGGTATAAAATTAACTCAAATAAATCAGTTGCCTTCCTCTATACAAAAGAGAAACAAGCCGAGAAAGAAATTAGGGAAACGACACCCTTCATAATAGACCCAAATAATATAAAGTACCTCGGTGTGACTTTAACCAAGCAAGTAAAAGATCTGTACAATAAGAACTTCAAGACACTGAGGAAAGAAATTGAAGAAGACCTCAGAAGATGGAAAGATCTCCCATGCTCATGGATTGGCAGGATTAATATAGTAAAAATGGCCATTTTACCAAAAGCAATCTACAGAGTCAATGCAATCCCCATCAAAATACCAATCCAATTCTTCAAAGAGTTAGACAGAACAATTTGCAAATTCATCTGGAATAACAAAAAACCCAGGATAGTGAAAACTATCCTCAACAATAAAAGGACGGCAGGGGGAATCACTATCCCTGAACTCAAGCAGTATTACAGAGCAATAGTGATAAAAACTGCATGGTATTGGTACAGAGACAGACAGATAGACCAATGGAATAGAATTGAAGACCCAGAAAAGAACCCACACACCTATGGTCACTTGATTTTTGACAAAGGAGCCAAAACCATCCAATGGAAAAAAGATAGCATTTTCAGCAAATGGTGCTGGTTCAACTGGAGGGCAACATGTAGAAGAATGCAGATCGATCCATCCTTATCACCCTGTACAAAGCTTAAGTCCAAGTGGATCAAGGACCTCCACATCAAACCAGACACACTCAAACTAATAGAAGAAAAACTAGGGAAGCATCTGGAACACATGGGCACTGGAAAAAATTTCCTGAACAAAACACCAATAGCTTATGCTCTAAGATCAAGAATCGACAAATGGGATCTCATAAAACTGCAAAGCTTCTGTAAGGCAAAGGACACTGTGGTTAGGACAAAACGGCAACCAACAGATTGGGAAAAGATCTTTACCAATCCTACAACAGATAGAGGCCTTATATCCAAAATATACAAAGAACTCAAGAAGTTAGACCGCAGGGAGACAAATAACCCTATTAAAAAATGGGGTTCAGAGCTAAACAAAGAATTCACAGCTGAGGAATGCCGAATGGCTGAGAAACACCTAAAGAAATGTTCAACATCTTTAGTCATAAGGGAAATGCAAATCAAAACAACCCTGAGATTTCACCTCACACCAGTGAGAATGGCTAAGATCAAAAACTCAGGTGACAGCAGATGCTGGCGAGGATGTGGAGAAAGAGGAACACTCCTCCATTGTTGGTGGGATTGCAGACTGGTACAACCATTCTGGAAATCAGTCTGGAGGTTCCTCAGAAAATTGGACAGTGAACTGCCTGAGGATCCAGCTATACCTCTCTTGGGCATATACCCAAAAGATTCCTCAACATACAAAAGAGACACGTGCTCCACTATGTTCATCGCAGCCTTATTTATAATAGCCAGAAGCTGGAAAGAACCCAGATGCCCTTCAACAGAGGAATGGATTCAGAAAATGTGGTACATCTACACAATGGAATATTACTCAGCTATCAAAAACAACGAGTTTATGAAATTCGTAGGCAAATGGTTGCAACTGGAAAATATCGTCCTGAGTGAGCTAACCCATTCACAGAAAGACATACATGGTATGTACTCATTGATAAGTGGTTATTAGCCCAAATGCTTGAATTACCCTAGATCCCAAGAACAAACGAAACTCAAGACGGATGATCAAAATGTGAATGCTTCACTCCTTCTTTAAATGAGGAAAAAGAATACCCTTGGCAGGGAAGGGAGAGGCAAAGATTAAAACAGAGACTGAAGGAACACCCATTCAGAGCCTGCCCCACATATGACCCATACATATACAGCCACCCAATTAGAGAAGATGGACGAAGCAAAGAAGTGCAGGCCTACAGGAACCGGATGTAGATCGCTCCTGAGAGACACAGCCAGAATACAGCAAATACAGAGGCGAATGCCAGCAGCAAACCACTGAACTGAGAATAGGCCCCCATTGAAGGAATCAGAGAAAGAACTGGAAGAGCTTGAAGGGGCTCGAGACCCCAAAAGTACAACCATGTCAAGCAACCAGAGCTTCCAGGGACTAAGCCACTACCTAAAGACTATATATGGACTGACCCTGGACTCTGACCTCATAGGTAGCAATGAATATCCTAGTAAGAGCACCAGTGGAAGGGGAAGCCCTGGGTCCTGCTAAGACTGAACCCCCAGTGAACTAGACTATGGGGGGGGAGGGCGGCAATGGGGGGAGGATTGGGAGGGGACACCCATAAGGAAAGGGAGGGGGAGGGGGATGTTTGCCCGGAAACCGGGAAAGGGAATAACACTTGAAATGTATATAAGAAATACTCAAGTTAATAAAAAAAAAATTAAAAAAAAAAACTCTGCAGCTAAGTAGGATCTGGAGGCCTTCAGGACTTTCTGGGGAGAACAAAGAAGGTCCCTCTCCTCAATGTGTGTCCCGTTTCAGTGCTGGACACAATGAAGGCAGAACTGCTCTTTCTGATGGCAATCCATTGGCTCTTGCCCTTTCTCTAGGACTCTGATATGGTGGGGACTGGAGATGCACAGAGATCCAACAGCCATTACCCCAGTTTAAACATGAGTGCCCCACCATCCATTCTCTCCTGCACTGAGCTCTCTCCCAAGAATTCCTCACACCCATGTGTAGAGAGGAAACGGTGGCTCCATTCCTGTCACCTCTCATCTAAGTACTAACAAGGTCAGACTCTGCTAAGCTTCTAAGGCCAGATGAGATTGGGCAGGTTTAGGGTTGTATAGTTGTAGACATGTTAAACATCTCTAGATATGTCTGGACTCCCAATTAAGCTCATGCAGAAAGACCTCCATGACACATGAAGTTTCTATAGCATTTGGGTCTCTGCTTGGTGTTGGTTGCTTTCCTTGTCCTGGAAGCCATCATGTACATTTAGGTCATGGAGCTCTTTTTCAGATTCTTACAACAAAGTGTCTGAATCCCTGTGAAGGCATCAGACCTTTGCTCTCAATTGTTCTAGCTAGTAGTTATGTAAAGTGGCACTTGAACATGGGGTAGTCTGGTTTACAAACTCTTCTTCCTGAAGACACAGTTGGACCCCCACTGGTCCTCAAACACCACACGGTATCTTAAACACTCCAATGTCATCCTGCATTACAAATGCATGACTTCAGGGACTACCCTCCCCTTGCTCCTACTAGCCAGGTTGATTCTGGCTGGAACAAGAGTTGATCCCAGCCTCAGTGACTTAAAACCATGGAGATGGGCGTCATGGGTGACTATGGCTTTGAGGCATCTTCATCCCAGAAGCCAGCAGGGACAGCTGCCCTTCTTCGGTTCCTAACAACACTGGATTCACTCTATGACTAATGTGAGCTTCCAAGCAGTTTTCAAGGGAAAATAGCGTTATGAAATCTGGGCTCAAAGTGGTGCTGGAGTAGACAGAACATGAAGCAGGAAGGAAGACGCAGGGTGCAGAAGAGCCAATGACAAGGCTTATTCTGCAATGGGGTTATCTACTGAAAGTTGTTTCAACACAAATAGCCTTCCCCCCCCCTCCCCTTGCCTGAGCAGTGGGTGGAAAGAGGACAGAGTTTGAGCCCTTTTATCTAGACAGTCTGCTGGGGAGAAAGAAAGGCAGACAAGATTAGTGCCCAGTTGCCCTAGAGACAAAGCAGACTCCTGGAATGCACAGAGGATGCCGAGCCCCTCCCCCCAAGGCCCCTGGCTTGTGTAAGATGATCTGCTACTCCAGAAATACCTTCAGGTTCTTGGAGAGTGGAATGTGTCACCAGTCTGTGGCCTGCCCAGATCAACATCTTAGCAAATGACTCTTGGTTTTCTTGTACCTATCAGTAGCCTAATAAGCCTACGAATTTCTTAATCTCATCTGTGTTTGAGCTTCCTGGAGGGAAGAGTAGCAGTCCAGGAAGCTCGGTGATTGGGCAAGTTCTTTTAAAAGCACTCAGGCCTTTGTTTGCAGGAAGCTGTCTGCGTAGTGTCCTAGTATCCAGAGATGGCATTTTTGGCTTTGCTAGCTGTTCTCCCTAGGTCACCATTTTTAGACACGTCTGTTGGGATGGTGAGGACAAGTCTGTGGCAGAGGTGAATGTGAGGAAAATTAAAGATTTAAAAGTATTCTTGGTAATCGCTCCCTGGTTTTCTCCATCTACGTGTCTCTCTGTCCCCTCTCTTTTCTCCGGCTTCCTTTGTCCCATGTCTTCTCTCTCCCCCTTTCTCTCCCCTACTTCTTTCACTCTCTTTACTCTTCCTTTCTCACTTTTCCCTTTGTCCTCCTTCCTTTTTCCCTCTTGATGACCCTCTCCCTTCTCCCATCCCCTCACTGAGGAAACCAGCTTGTCTAGCACACAGCATTGACAGTTCCTTTCCAGCCTTGTGGAGAAGAATGAATAAACTGGGAGTTTTATCCCCAGGCTGGACTCTGCTCCAGCTGTTGTGACACCATCAGAGAGATTGTACTGGCTGCTCAGCTGCCCCTGCATGGCCTGGTGCTGGGTAGAGGGATCCTTCATGAAGAAAGGCTGCAGCTGTAGACAAAGCTTCTAGCAGGACAGCAGGAGGCCTTGGGGGTAGACAGGGCAGAGGGGAGTACCAAAGAAATGTCCCTGGGGCCTCTCCTCTCATTCTGGAGGCCAGGCTGTGGCCACATCTGAGAGCTTTCAATTCAGCTCAACAAGTCTCTGGATAAGAAGACTTCTCAAGTTTCAGGAGCCCTGCAAGGCCTGGGAGTGTTTGCCAGAGAGGAATTTGAACATCAAAAGATACAAAGGTGGGTGGAAAAGCCGATCTCAGGTTGTCAGAGGCAAAATGCATCTGGTCTGCCCTACTTTTTCTGATTTCTGCAGTGGAACTGCTGGTGAAGAGGACCCACGGAACCTTACCCTGCACCTAGCCAGCTTCTTCTAAGGAAGTGTGTACCAAGTTCTCTTAATTTTTCTAAGTTTGGAATGGAGGAAGGGAGCTGTTCTGTCTGGAGACACAGAGGTTTCAGTGACAGTCATAATGGAACACTGTAAACTTGGGGATCAAAGGTCAACTTTGGGTCTCTTCTCATTTGGCACATATTTATTTTGGGTTCAAAAGAAGCACAGTTTTTTAATAGGAAGGACAACC
The DNA here is from genome assembly GCF_021556685.1 of Rattus norvegicus. Classification (NCBI taxonomy): domain Eukaryota; kingdom Metazoa; phylum Chordata; class Mammalia; order Rodentia; family Muridae; genus Rattus; species Rattus norvegicus. Next base: position 74,266,730 of record NC_141538.1, read on the forward strand.
CTTTCTGCCTTCAACCAGAGACAATTCCAGGCAGAAATTACATTCAGAGCCAGTAAGTTGAATTTTGACTTAATATAAATATGCCCCTAAGGAAAAATTTCACCCATTCTCACTTGAAAAGATGTCATATCCAAGGTCAACAGCTTAGATTTGCAGCTTAAACCCAGGACAAGTCATCCTCAAGATACTTCCTGCCAAATAAAATTTTACCTTTGATCAAAAGCCTTTCCCCTTCTCTGGGCTATTTCCCACTCTGAAGGGGGTGCATTATTCAAAAATTGAAAGAGAAGGCAAATGAGTTAATTGTGGGAAGGGGCAGTGTACTATGGGACTTAAAATTAGATATTCCTAGATGGATTCACACGACAGGAGAAGCTTTTCATGGTGTCTTATCAGTGTTTCTATGGTGGTGATAAAGAACTGTGACCTTTGAAGACGGAAGGGTTTATTTTAGCTTATGCTTCCTTTACTGAGGAGAGCCAGAGAAGGAAGTGGGAGCCTGCAGCTAAAGCAGAGACCGTGGAGGAACGATACTTACTGGGTTTGGTCCTAAAAGCTTGCTCAGCATGCTCTCTTATAGAACCCAAAACTATCAGCCCAAGGTGGCAATGCTCAGGGTGAGCCAGGCCTTCTCACATGAGTCATCAATCAAGAAAATGTACTACAGGCTTGCCCACAGACCAATCTGATGGGGGCGCTTTTTCAGGTCAGAGTCCCCCTTCCTACCTGATTCTAGATCATGTCAAGTAGATGAAAGAGAGGCAGCACACACCACACCAGTGTCCTTACAATTTATGTTTCTGCTTCAGAATCCTTGGCTGAAACACTTGGATGGACAGGACTTAGAGGAATGTCTTTTACTTATTGATCAATTTTTGAAGGTCTTCTAGAAAGATCTATAGAAAAGATAAGTTGTAGATTCTGGCCCCAAACAGGAGAGGGATGTGAGCTTTGCATCCAAACAGAGCTACTGTATAGTTTTCTCAGAACCTCAGAGTGATTATTTTAAAGATTAGAGTGGGCAGGCCAGGAAGAGTCTCAGTGAATAAGATCACTTGCTATGCAAGGACAAGGACCTGTGTTTGGATTCCTGGAACCCTGAACATGGAATGCATATGTCTGTAACTTCGTGTTGAGGATGGGGAGGGGGGCCAAGACAGAAGGATCCTTTGGTTTGCTATCTTTTAGCCTAGCCAAGAAAAGTGAAGAAGAAGAAGAAGAAGAAGAAGAAGAAGAAGAAGAAGAAGAAGAAGAAGAAGAAGAAGAAGAAGAAGAAGAAGAAGAAGAAGAGGGAGAGGGAGTGGGAGTGGGAGAGGGAGAGGGAGAGGGAGAGGGAGAGGGAGAAGGAGAAGAAGGAGAAGAAGGAGAAGAAGGAGAAAAAGGAGAAAAAGGAGAAAAAGGAGAAAAAGGAGAAGAAGAGAAGAGGAGGAGGACAAAGAGGAGGAGGAAAAGGAAGAATAAAGCAGCAGCAGCAGCTTTTGGTTCAATGAAAGACTTTGCCTTAAGGAAATAAGAAAAAGCAATATAATTGAACATAGGCATCCTCCTTTGGTGTCTGCATGTGTTTGTGTATGTGTGTGTTTGTGTCCACACTCACATATGTACATATGTACTACTAGCAGAACACACAAAATAGAATATTCCCCCATCCTTCTCCCTTGTTAATTGGAGAATTAAGAGAAAGGAAGGAGGGAGGAAGAAAGGAAAGAGGGACAGAGGGGCTGGGGTAGAGAATCTGGGAAGAATTTTTGGAGAATTACAAGTTCTGAAAGGGCTGTTGGTGTGCAGGGATAATTGCATCCCACTTTGAACACCCGACAGGGCCTTTCTACGAGAAAGCCAGTGGAGCACCCTTATGAGGAACGCTCCTTATATTAATCCCTTTCCGCGGTTGCCTGGAAACGATAATCTTATTTTCCTGGCCTGCACTCTTTTCTCTTCTGTTGCTGTCCCAGTGCAGTGCTGCTGTAGCTGCCCATGTAGTCCTGAGGAGAGGTGCACTTTCTAATCTGTGGTCTCAGAACCAGCCATTTCCACATTCCTCTTCTCCTAGAATCTTTATGGAAATTCTGAGAAACTCACTGTTCCCCTTGCAGGGACAAGGGAGTCATGTCTCAGAGAAGTGGAGGAATTTCCCTCAAGGTTATACTAAAGAAAAGAATTGGCTTTCAAGTGGTTCAGTCTGGTGGTCATTTTATTAGGATAAAGGTGAGATGATAGCAGCTTCCTGTAAAGTTCATCTGAATCTCTGAGTACCCATGTCCCACATTTCTTGACCTACTAAGCAATGCCTGGTACCCAGACACTGGCCAGGAGCTGCTCACAGTCTGAAGTGATGAGTGATTCTGGGGTGGGGATAGTCAGAGTTCACTTTCTCAATGCATTTCTTACTAAGCTGAACTTTAATCTTGCCTGCCAAATGGCCATAATAGTGCTCCTCTTGAATGATTCTAGAAGAAAAAGGTGAGTAAGATTGTAATCAGAACAACCTGGTACCACATAGAAAGTTCTAGAAGTGTAAAGTTGAATCCAAGTTCTGAGTCTAGTCTCTTCTAGATCAGTCCAAGAGCAGCTATGTCCTGTGAGGGGTCACATGGTAACTTCTCCTGGGGGTTTCCTATACAGACTGGCTCACTAAGGATGACAGAGTTTCAAGAAATACAATGTTCCTAACCCAAAGGCTAACAATCTGCCAATTTCTGTGCTTCTTCAAACTGCACTTTGTAAGTGGATGTCTCTCTTTAAAATAAATTGAATAAATTCCTGGCCAATTAGCAGGAGTCATGATGAGCAAACAAGATGCCTAGACCCAGCCAGTCTCTGCCATGCCACCTTCACTATTCTCCCTACCAATCCCAGAACTTCTGAACCAGCCAGCCTCTGTCATGCCGACCACCAAACCCAGAAGTTCTGAAGTGTGGGACTGGAAAACTACTGCTGAACCTGACAATCCCATTCTAGAAATGAGAAAAGGGAGGCTTAGAAAGCTACTTGTTCAAATGAATCCAGTTGTGTAATTCCTAACTATCAGCAAGTGCATCGAATCCTTGACCCCACAGGGCTGCACATAGAGTTCATAACCATCAGCAAGCAAATCCAAGCCTTGACCTCACAAGGCTTCACAAGACCAGGGAGAGCTATGAGTGGGAACCTCCACAGTATAGTAAACTTATTCTAAATGTGTGTGTGTGTGTGTGTGTGTGTGTGTGTGTGTGTGTGTGTGTGATTGTTTCGGTAGCTTGGTTGACTGCACAAGACTCAGGTATAAATGTTATAGGTGATGGCATCCATGTCCATGTCAAAATGTTGGACATCACTGCACAGATCACCTTCCACAGCTGGCTCAGTCTGATGGTCAACCTTCCAACAAGGCAAGAGAGAAAAATGCACAAATTTCATTTCTTCCAAAAAGAGATATGAACTCCTTTCTCTTGTCCTCTAGCTCCCACTTACCAAGCTTCCGCTCTTCTTTCTAATAAAATTGACTGCTGACTTTGCCTACTGCAGAGAAGAGAGCAGGGAACCTGGATAAACTCTGGGATCTCATCTTTAAAAAGAGGAGCCTGTCCTGAGTATGTCATGGAACTGAAAGATTTTCATGCCCATTTGAAGAAACACATATAAAAAATGCTTTAAAAAATTCTGTGTGCAGATGTTTCTTACTGTATTAATTACATTAGGAACAAAAGCTGTCAAATCTGTAAAGGATCAGTAGAATGGTTGGGTAACACCAGCCCCTTAGCTCAGGAGAATATTATACAGCAATTAAAACTCATTTTATACAGATATTACTTAAGGACAAAAATTAAGAAGACATGTTCAAGAAGTACACACTTCTACTTACAAAACAAACCCTGCTGGTATCAATTAAATACTTGCAGAAGATATGTCATCATGTATTGGGGCATGCGATGCTTCCATCAGTTCCTTTAGCTTGGTTAGTCAACTCAGTGAAAATGGAGTCCAAATCCTATTAGGCCTTAAAAAGTAAATTCATAAGATGATTCTAAAATTCAAATGGAGGCACAGAAAACAGAAACCTGACAAAGGGAAGGGAAAGTATACACTGTCTGAAGTCAAACCATACTACAAAGCTGTAATACTCAAGAAGGTATGATATTTGCATACTAGCACAAAATAAATCTTTCAGAGAAGACTCGCAAGGCAGTAGAGTAGGAAATAGAGCCTTTTAAGAAGCTAGATAGGAACAGGTATGGAAGGCAATGCAATCATGCCCTTCATACAAAACAACTCCCAATGGCCTGCATGTGAAGTTACAAAGTGTGCAATGTTCAGGGGAAAACACTGTATAACTTGGATGTTATTAAGGATTTCATCAGTAACCATAATATTGAAAAATGAGAACTTGAACATTCCAAAGTAAAAAGTTTCTGTAAAACCTGTGACTAGGCATGCTGGGAATCATGGAAATGTGAGCCACATATACTCACCATAAAGCGATTATGTTTGAAATGCACAAAACACTTACACATAAACAAATGAAATAAATATCTGATATAGATGAAGTATTTGGAAAGACACGAAAATATAAAATGTCCACCGTGCATGTGAAAGTCATCAAATAATCGAAGAAAAACCAAAATGGAAAAAAAATCTCTACACAATTTTAAAATTCAGAGTATGATAGCAGCACAGGTGTTGGCCAGAGTATGGAGCTATAAAATTCTCAGATATTGCTAGAGGGAGCACAAAATTGCACAGCCATTCTACAAAACAATCTGACAATTTTCTTCAAACAGTTAGATATTCACATACTTCACTACCTAGACTACTGTTAGGTGTTTACCCAATAAAAGTAGAAACATCTGTCTACAAAAACAAAACAACAACAAAAAAACCAAAAAAAAAACCCCAAAAAACCCTTAAGAGTGGTCATGATAATTTTATTAGGGATAACTACAGGATACCAGCTACCCAAATGTATTCCGAAAAGAAAATACATCAACACATGGGTATATAATCATTGAGTAGAATATTTCTCATGAAAAAATGTAGCAAGAAAAACATATGTGGCAGCCTTAAAAATCATGAATCCTTAAAAATGGATATTCTGAGGCTGAAGAGAAAGCTCACCCTGTAAAATGTTTGCCATTCAAGCACGAGGACCTGAACTCAATCCCGAAAGGTCCCATAAAAAGTAGGGCAGAGTGGTACATGCTTGTGATCCCAGGGCTGGGGAGGTATGGGCAGGCAGATCTCTTGGGCTCATTGGCCAACAGCCTAACCTACAGGTTAGTTCTGAGGCAATTAGACAGCCTGTCTCAAAACACAGCTAGATGGTCTGGTGGGTAAAGTGTCGGAGTACATTCCCTGGAACTCACAGGTTGTGATTAGCTTTTATTGTTGGATCCACACACCTGGGAAGAGAGAACCTCAGTGGCCTGTGGCAATGTCTGCATAGCATTTTCTTTATTGCTAATTCATGTATAAAGGAGGGCCCAGCCCACTGTGAGCAGTACCATACTGTATGCTGTACACCAAGGTTAGCTGAGAATGAACTCAGGAAAGAACAACTCAGGAGCAGGCCATAAATAGTGTTCCCTCATGGGCTCTGCTTCAGTCCTGTCTCCGGGTTCCTGCCTTGAGTTCCTTCCCTGACTTCCATGTCACTCTGACTGTATCCTGGAAGTGATTCCTGAAACAAACCATTTCCTTCCCCTAGAAATTTTAGTTATTTTTTTTTAATCACAGCAACAGAAAGTACCTGGAACACTATATAAAGGTGGAAGGGGCTGACTGACTCCACAAAGTTGTTCTAAAACTTCACATATATGCCATGACACATACATCATGTACACAACACACAATAAAGATAAGTACAAAATTAAAACAGAAGGAAAAAGAGCAAGGTAAATGTTTCTCAAAGAACACTGATTTCTGGCCTCTCATGCACATGTAAATACAGACACACACACACACACACACACACACACACACACACACACACACACAAACCTCTAAAGCCCTGAATTAGAAAGGCCAGTCACAAAAGACAGATTATATGACCATCATACAATTCCATGAATATGAAGTTTTAGAAAATCTAAACACTAATATGTATTTGCACTGAACCAATGCTAATTGGGAGCAAAGGTTGACTGCAAAGGAGCAGAACAGAATCCGAGGATAATGAAACCTACTACATCTTGGGCCGAGTTGTGTTTCTATGAATGCATTCATTTGCTAGAAATCTTCAAACAGTACACTTAAAACACACGAGTCCTAGGTTATCTAAATAAAACCTTATAAAATTTAAATACGTAGTTATGACTATAATACAAAAATATCTTAAAAGGGTTTTATTTTTAATTGTGTGTGTAAGTGTGTGTGTGCATGCATGCATGATTGTGTATATGTGTGTGCACACACATGAGTACAGGTGTCATAAAGGCACCTCAGAGGAGGGTGTGGGATCCACTGAAGATGGAGCTACAGGCAGTTGTGGGTATCTGGAACTGTACTTGGGTCCTCTGCATAAGCAATGCACTCTCCTAATTGCTTAGACACCTCTCCAGCCTCTAGAAAAATCTTTAGTTATTTTAATCAGGAAACTTAAAATTATGCATCAGTGACAAATAAAAATTCAACAAAAATTTGTTAAGGGTGTAAGTGTAATTTTTTAGATTTTAATTTTACTTTTGCATTGCATATATGGTGTGTGTGTGTGTGTGTGTGTGTGTGTGTGTGTGTGTGTGTGTGTGTGTAGTGTGTTTGTATGGGCTTGTGTGTGCAGGTGCAAGTGCATGTGTGTTAGTATGTGTATGGAGGCCTACATCAACATTGATGTCTTTCTCAGTCATTCTCCACTCTATTGAGACAGAGTCTTTCCCTGGAATAGGAACTTGCTGATTCTGGCCGTTCTACCTGGCCAGCTTGCTCCTGGAACCTGTATCTGCCTCCCAGTCACTAGGATTATGATCTACTCCTGACGCATACCTGACTTCTGGGCATCTGAACTCAGGTCTTAGGCTTATCAGCCAAGTCCATTATCTGCTCAGTCATCACTCTAGCCAACCAACCTTATAAAAAAAAATCCAAATTTTTTTTACTGAGATTTAATTTGAAACTTAATCTATTTCACTGCTGATACCCACAAGGACACAGTTCTGCAAATATTCAGAAGCACTTTAGTGAAAATGACTACTCCTTGGGAGTAGTTGCAGAATTAAGGAATCAGAGCGCAGATGATTACTCAACACAAGGAGATTTTGAAAAGTAATTAAAAAAAAATTGAGACAGTGTCTCCTGCAGCCTAAGCGAGTCCCCAGATTTGAACTATCCCAGGGCCCAAGGCGACCTGGAACTTCTAATTCTCCTCTTCCCAGCTCCCGAGTGCTGTGATTTCAGTTACATTCACCACACTTACCCAGAGCTGCACACGGGCCAAACAACTGCAGCCATAGGCGGAGTCATGTGCACAGCTTGAAAAGTAATGTATTTAAATATACTTATAAGAACAGTATTACCAATCACGGTGGGGACCACCTGCAATCCTAGTGCTTAAGAGGGGGACGCATGGACTGCACCAGACCTGGTGTCCGAAAAACAAAACGAAGTCACACACACACACACACACACACACACACACCAACTCCCAGTGGAAATATGAAGTGGTAAGCCATGAGCATACACAACTTCATATATTATCTAAGGAAAATGAATTGCCTAGGATGGCAGCTCCAAGTGCTATCGCTACTGTGCTCACGTTCCAGCAAGTCATCGCTCTTACATACGGGGGCTCTAAACTCAGCTCGAGAGCTTATGTCTAAGCGGTTCATCTTTGGAAACTTAGGAGAGGGAAATCCAAAAGTTAAGGAACAAGATCCTTCTGTGTTGAAAAGATGAGACCAAATTAACAAGTTTATTTAGCTCGGGGCTTCACACTGAGTCTCATCTCAGTGATTTATTCAAATCCCGCACTCCAAGGACTCTTCCTCACCCCCATCCTGCTCCTAGGAAGGAGTGCTTTAAAGTTTTACAAAACAGCTGCACAAAGACTTCATTATGAGGGAGGATACATATAAAAAAACAGGCACACAAATACATGCACCGGAGTAATGGCGAGTTTCCAGTTACAGTTTTAAAGTTTCGGCATACAAATTCTCAGCGGCATAGCAGAGTGTAATCTCTGGGCTATGGAACACCATTCAATCCACTCTATTTATACAGCTACCCAGGGCTCACATCAAGCATATCCCTCCCCCCAAAAAAATGTCTTTTAATTTCAGGTTTGCAATTCTACTTTAAAAAAAATCAAAGACACCTAAGAACATTTTATGACTTAAAAAGTTTTCTTGAAATAAAAACTACTGCTGGAGCTCTCTCTCCTCCCATATCTTATGTGCTCAACTACCCAGTGTGAATTGAATCACCCAGGCCTCCGTTTTAAAAGAGAGAGAGGGAGAAAGAAAAGAAAAACCTTTGCTACACTGGGTTCCTTTGATCCTTGGCTGGTACTTAGGAAAACGCACACTGTCTGTTTAACACATTCCCAACACACCAGGATAATGAAGCACATGGGACGTGGAGACTTAATTCCATGTCTGTTTCTTTATTAAAAAAAAAAAAGAAAAGAAAAGAAAAAGAAGCCCTTATACACTCAGGGCCGAGTGAAGAATAGACTAGAGTAGCTAGAATCGGACAGTAAGAAAGACTTGTGTGACGAGTTGGGAGATATCATTAAAAAGCAAAGCAGGGAGTTCCAGTTTAGGATCTGAAGAGATCATTGATTCAAATCCCTTAAGGGCTTCTTCAAAGGGCTTCTCAAAAAGTTGCATTGTCTGAGGAGTTTGGGGCGAGTGAATGAGTATGTGTGTATAGGTGTGTGTGTGTGTGTGTGTGTGTGTGTGTGTGTGTGTGTGTGTCGCAAGGGGGAGGTGAGTGGTTGGGAGGGCTGTGCCCACCTAATGCAAAGAGGGCTGAGGAACTCTGTGCTCACTGCGAATAGCTCTGAAGTCAGTCTGAACCGATCCAGGTAATTCTGTAATAGGTTTTCTGGTTATTGGCTTGGCTTGGTTCTCTGATGGTTCGGCCTCACAAACACCCTTCCTCCAGTGGTCTCTAGTCTCCTTCTTTAGATTTCCCAGCACAGCTGGGATACAGTATGTGCTGTCAGGTGAGATCGTTTTAAGTTCAGATCCATGCTCCCTTCCTACCTCTGCCACGCTGGGTTAACTTTGCCAAGTCTGTTTCCTCAAAAGTAACATGAACAGGAGAGTATCTACATCATAAATAATTACACATGACAAATGTTAAATGCCTAGTGTGGTTCATCTGTGTAACTGACAGGCATTGAGCTTCTAACTAACTGGCTAACTAAGTAACTAGCTTTTGAAAGCTTTTTATATAATGTTTTCCTTCAAATTTGAAGAGGTATTGTATTATTTTTCTGTAGCAAGTGCAGCAAGGTACCTCAGATCAGGGAGCTCAGACAGTAGAAACGTAGTGTCTGCCAGACTAAAATGTGGAAGCCCATATCAAAGTGGTCATACAGTTCATTCTAGACATACCTCTGTCCTTGACTTGCAAATGGTCACCTTCATAAGAGCTTTTTCTGTGCATAAGATCTTCCTTGACGTCTTTTATTTCCTCTTATGAGGAAATATGAATTTTGTCCTCTCTCCTGAGAGCATATTAAGATTAATCATCTCTTGAAAGGTGCATTCTCAAAATAGGATTATGTCTTTAAAATATGAATGGGTCAACTCAGCCTACCACAGTTGCCAATTCATATCGTTTGCTTTCTTAAATGAAGAGGAGGGCCTGACACATCTTCTTCTCCTGAACATTCAGCTGTCTTCCTTCTGTGTGCATCTCACTCAGAGGAGTAGGCCCAAGTCCTGAGATATAACCTGTTATGAGCACTTGCTGTACTATATTCAGCTCATAACATCATACATAAATATAAATGTATGCATGCATACGTACACATGTACATACACACATGTACAGTTACCTATGTCCCTACAAGTATTATAAGCTGCGTGTGTGTACATGCGTACAGAAGTCTCCCTTGATCCTTGGTTTCTCATTCTGTAGTTTCAATTACCCATGCTCAACTATGATCTGAAAATGTTGGAAAATTTTGGAGTGCTTTATAAGGTTCAAATGTGTGCCCTCTCAATGAAATCTCCCACCATCCTGCCTTGCATGGGATATATGGCATCATGTTTCCTTCACGTCTATGCTCTTACCTACTAAGTAGGTAGCCCTCTAGGTTATTCGATTGATGGTGAGAGTTACCCAGTGCTTGTTCTCGTCACCCTTGTCATAGTCTAATACTATGTCACAATTCATGTTACTCTCCTCACTTCATATCTTCATAAACACATTGCACCATCTCGTATCATCACACTGTGTATTACACTGAGCTATAATACAGAAAAACCACTATATACAGAAAAAATATTTATAGTGCTATGGCAAAATGCCTGAGAGAAAGAAACTTTAAGATTCATTCTGGCTCCTTGTTTCAAAGGAACTCGACCACGGTCGCTTGGCCCCATGTGCTAGGGTAAAACATTATGGCAATTTTGGCAATGGGAATCCTTGAAAGCTGAGATCTATTCAACACACACACACACACACACACACACACACACACACACACACACACACACACAGAGAGAGAGAGACAGAGAGAGAGACAGAGAGAGAGACAGAGAGACAGAGACAGAGAGACAGAGACAGAGACAGAGAGACAAACAAAGAGAGACAGAGACAGAGAGATAGACGGAGAAAATGAGAGGGAGACAGACAGACACACACACACAGAGAGATACAGACAGACAGACACATAGAGATCCTTTAGCCAGTTCCCACTACTACATTTCAAGAATGTCTCCAAATAGTGCCACTAGGTGAGAATCAAAGTCTCCAACCTGTAAACATGTGGGGACATTTTCATATACAAACCACAACAACCACTTCCACATAGCTTCTTTTACAATGTGTTGTTATTTATATTGTGATTATTAGTCACTGAGTTGATGAACTAAACACATCATGAGGATGTACAAGAACCAACAATGTATACAAGAGCGCAGCCCTTGTCCCCATAGGGCTACACTCATCACCATAGCACCACAGGGCCTAGAATAGAGTCCTGAGGTAGTAAATACTCATGTGTTCATTCCTATAACCTGAAAGGTTTGGAATCTCCACCCAGTGTTCATTATTTCCCTAAGAACAAGGTCTTTGTCTGCCTACACTCTCTGCCTTGCTCAATTGATCTTTTTTGGTAATGAATGTTTTCATGGGTTGGCATTCAATCCTTTGAAATCACTTGTGTAGACAACAATTGAAGATGTTAAAGGCTTATGCTGATCCAGAAGAGGGAAGACAAACACACCTCCTTTTAATTATGAAGCCACAATTAATGGGAAGAAAGGCACCTGAGGAAAAACACAGAGCAGAGGCTGAGACCAAATGCTAACAATGTATTTCTTTCTTTGAGGATTTCTTTTCTGCACTCAAACTTGGTTTGATAGATTCGACTGACTTGACCATGCCTTCAGGCAAAGAAATATGATAAGCATGTACCTAGGGGTGGATTAAGACAAAATAAGGGGCCATCAACGGGATCTGTCCAATTCTGTCTCTCCACAACTCCCTCTGGGTAAATCCTATAGCTTACACCTGTCCAAGGCAGCAGAAACCTAGACCATCACATCTGTCAATGGCTGCCCAAATAATTAAAGCCATCTGTGCCCAGCATCCCAACACTTCTTGGAATCAGTGTTCAGCTCCATAATTTCTCCAATGAGAAATAACTCCAGAACTATGATTAAATCAGGTATTTCTTTTGTTGTTGTTGTTTGTTTGTTTGTTTTTAATGAAATAAAAGATATCACTTTGATCCCTCTTAACCCCATTACCCCAACGCTCCCTTTTTAATAGAGCAGCTGATGTGTTAGGGAAGCAAAGGCAGGGCTGTGAAATCAAGCAGGAAGTCGGCGCATACATTTGCCTGTATTGTTCAGTCCAGTGCAGGGACTCCAACCTACCTGCTCTCTTTGTGCGAGCTGGTGATGAATGTGTTGACTGATTGGAATGCAGCCAAACACCATTTCATGTTGAGCCTTCTCCTCCCTGGGTATTAAGGGGCCGTGCAGGGCAGTCTGAAAAAGAACAATGTGTGGCTATGAACTCAGGCTCTGGAGTCCAGTATTGGAATGGGGATCCAAGCCTTGATTTTTCCTGGACCTTGGACAGATGACTTGACTTTGCTACATCCATTTCTTCATCTGCAAAATGGAAATAATACTAATACCTACTTCATTACCTATGGCAAAGATGATGTGAGAAAATACATGTTAGACACTCTCTAGACTCTTGGTCCATAGCTGGCTTACAGTAGCAATCCTTAGTTATTGCAGTTTCTGTGACTGTGGTTGTTAGAAATTTCTGACCTTACGGCCTCCCCTCAAAGTCCTGGCTTTCAGTACACTGTACGAGGGCAATTGTGAGACCTCACCATGCTCTGTGCCATGTTCAAGAGAGTAGTCTCAATGTTTAAACTGTTGGATTGTAAGACCTTTGGGGTGAGGTGACATAGGTGTTTAGAAACATCCTGTCTTTGATTACTCAGTCAGGAAGTAAAGATCATTAGACACCGTCCATCTGCCAGATGTCCTGCTAGGTGCCTTTTCTCTCCCTCTATTGTTTAATCCTCAGGAGAGAGCTGCAGGGTCACTGATATGAATCCCACTTGTGATGTTGCCTTGACAGGATGGGAGACATGTGTTTTTGCCTTCACAGAATCCCTTTGATCACCTGGCCTCTGCTATAATCTGATTCAATCCTTTTGTTTTCATGGAATCAAATTCATTCCCTTCCAGATGCTACAAGGACATTAATTTGGATCCAAGATGGAACAATGCCACCAGCTACTGGGATTACTATAGCATGACCATCTTAACTCTGAAGAGCTCACACAGAAGGGAAGAGGTGCCCCGTATCTCTGTCTTTTGTCTGTCTCTGCCTCTTTCTCAACTTGAAACTGCAAGAAAACATGTGCATTAAAGTGAAATGTAGAGGACTTGTAAGTTGAATGAGCTTCGGTTACATATGCCTGCCTCGAATAAATTCTAACATGGGCCTTCTTGTTCACTTCTTTGTCTGTGAGACAAGTTCATAAATTCCAGGGTGTGCTTAAACTTGCTGTGTAGCTGATGATGGCCTTGAACTCCTGGTCTTGATGCCTGCACCTTCAGAGTGATAGGATTATAGGCAAACACCAGCACACCCAGCTTATTCTTGTTGAGGATCAAACCCAAGCACTAAGGAACTTAGCCACCAAAGGAGCTACTTTCTCAGCGCCCCCTGACCCAAATCAATCTAGAAAAGGAAGAAAATCAAAATATTCATGAAGACAATGAGGGGGGAATGCGCTCTAAGAATATCATCTGAATCCTGGGATGTGAAGGAGACTAAAAGTAGTTAAGTAAGGTAATAAATTATAGACCTGGGCTAGTTGGAATTGGGCTACTCCTCATACCACTCTAGCTACCACAATTAGGTCAGCAGAACTTCATGGTTTTTCTACATTATATAAGAATTCAGGGTCTGAACAAAATGTTTATCCTTTTGTGCAGAAAGCTTTCTACGTAAGCCTTATGAGGAACACTAAAACACCATGTTTAAAACAAGCTCATTTAACTACTTAGTTAGATACACCTGTTTTCATAAAATGCACATTTCTAAAACTTACCTAATTCATCTTCTCAGATTTTAAAATTCAGTTAACAATGCAGCAGTTCATAGTTTGCAAGAGGAGACACAGTCACGTGGTTGTTGGCATGGCTTTGGTGTTTTAAGAGCAACATTAACTTGGATGTCCAGAGACGTGTGCTGGGCCATCAGCTCTGTGCCTGTATAGCTTTGTGACAGAGGACAAACTGTTTACTTTCTTGAAACTCACTTCCTTTATCTACGAATGAAGATAATAACAGAGGAAATACAAGAATTACATAAGACTGTGTTTTTAAAAGTGTAACATCTTGTGAACTGTAATCCAGCCACATTGACTATAAAGCAATATAAAATAATCGTTTAAAATGAGTTCCAAATATCCAGGTAAGTTTGAATCTTTAGGGCATGTGTAACTTGCTGTCTAGTGCTGACACCTGGGATCTTATGTGTATCAATACACATTAGTGAGCATTTTTCTCTTTGAAAAAAATTTAAGTTATAGTAACATACAAATTAAAAGCAATAACCACCCATACGCTGAGAATTAACAACTGTAAAGATTTCCAAAACATTTTTTCTGGATTTGTTTTAAATTTGTGCAAACAAGGAACAAACGAGGAATAATCAAAAGCATTTAAATCATCACTGATTAATTCTTAGTTACCAGACACTGTATTCTGCATACTGTGGCCCCTGAATAATAAGCTCTAAGTTGAGTTTGTGTCATGATAAAGCTCTCAGACTCATTGCTGTCATCCTTGTCTAGATTTGGGGGGAAAGCCTACTGGTTTGCAGATGTCTTAATGTTTAGTGTTAACCTGAGGTTAATGTGTAAGAATATACCTTACTCATTTGGACACTTTACTGTAATTCTTTGTGTTTGACCTGTATTCATTTATTTCTCTTTGGTTAGCTATGGTTGGACTAGATCTGGTTAGACTACTTTTTGTATGATAAGCATACTTTTTGTATGTCTAACTGTGTCTAATCACAAGTGTGCATTGACAAATATTTAGAAAGAATTGAGTTCTAGGATTAATATCACATCCTTCACAATTGTCTAATGAAACAGTTTTGTTTAATATTATTCCCTGCCCTAAACCCCTCCCTTGCCAACATTTAATATTATCAGATTTTCTAATTTGGCAAATTGGTCATAGCTCCTTATCATTTTAATGGGCACACTCTGACTACTCATAAATGAGACTGTTTTCACACACACACACAAACACACACACAATCACACACACACACACACACAATCACACACACACACACACACACCTCTGAAGGTTTCACATGCTTATCCTTGGTCCTTTTTACCTTATAATTTATAGCTTTAAACCCTTAAACAAAGTTTTATCTTATACCTTTAACTGTGAAACTTCTGCTTTAGAAAATTTCTAAATCTGTAATATTTAAGTTTGTATTTTGCCTTCTTCCCTTTTGATACATAATTGAATGTAAACAAATTGTCTTTCAGTATTTTGGCATAAAATTTGTTTTATTCCAACAAGTATGTTTAAGTTCTTGCCTATAAATAAACACTTTAAAATTTCCAGTCTAAGCCATTGCTTTATATGTCTATTCTTGAAACAATATCATATGGTTTTATATAGGAGAGTCTCGTTGTTTGCCGACTTTATGAAATGACAGATAGTTAACAATGGCTTACATGCAATTTCTAAAGTGTATACATGCAGGGCTTTAAACTAGGAGACTTCCATTTAATGAGTCCAGAAAAAGGAATCAAGGGCTTTGTCACATGTGTTCCAGACATATCATCTTCCTAAATCTTAAAGATGAGGAAACATTTCCATGGAGACATATAACTTTCGCAGGGTTACATGAATTCTAAACAGGGCCGAGAAGACTTGTCTGCTAAGTCTTGCCCACATCAAAAGATCACTCATTTTCTTATATCTCCTGTGTCTTTGGTTTAGATCATGCTTGAGGCAAAATATTGGATATCTACCTGCTTCTTCTATTTTTTAAAAAGCTGTATTGTTTTTCAAATAAGATCCAAAAGATCTCAAGAAGCTGAAAGATGCGGCTGTTCTTGCCTCAGCTATGTACAAGTTCTGTCAGGAACAAGAAATAGAAAGGGCAGCAGAGTCTTTGGGAAGGTTGGCCAGCCATTATTTATTTTTAGAAGCTGTACAGCCCTCCACATCTTAGCCCCAAGTTTCCTCAGTCTCTCTAATTAGTTCCAAATGTTCTCCACTGTTCTCCTGACTTCTCCTCCAGACAGAAACATAATGCCAGGATTGGGCACCAAGCCCTCCCTTTGGCCTTTGCTCTTTATGAGCCGGTCACTGCCTTTGACAATTAGTAAATCATGGACAATTTCAGCTGTCACATACTCTTGTATTTGACTCTGACCCTGGCCCTGGAATCTGAAGCCTCTTGGATTGATCTATCTTCCGCATGGCTTTCTTCCTGGTGTTGTTGGGGACAGATATGTCAGAAGGACTGGATCTGTATTTGAGGCCCCTGACAGCAAATCACCAACTCGGGCTTTGAAACAGTTCCAGCTTCTCCCTAGGAGTAAGATAGTCACATTTATCAGGTGGTTAAGGTCGCCTTGGAATAGGAGAAGTCTAGATGCCCCCTCCCTTCTCTTACACAGAAGGAAGACCTGTCTCTGTTGATTTATGATCTTGGAAAGAAGAGAAGAGCAGAAGATAAAAAGAGAGATGTGGAATGCTATGATAAAGTGGGTAACACCTGAGGACTCGCTCCTTCCTGAACACACCAGAGGTCCTAGCTCTTGAAGACAGGCAGCTTTTTTTGTGTTTTAGTATTTTTTTTCCAGCTTTTAAAATGTGTAACTGTATCTACTTTGACTTTTCCATGCTGAGCCCTTTGAAGTTCCACCAGTTTTTTTTCCCCCTGAGACAGTAGCTTCATCTTAAGTGATTTCAGAATATAAAAAAGCTGTTTTTTTCTTCAAGCTGAATGGATGGGTCACATTCCCTGTAGCACGATTAAGCAAGGTTGGTGTGTAAGAACTTGCTCCTGAATGTAGATCACAAGTAAATGACTGATTTTGTCATATGAATAGTACAGAACTTCATAGGAAGGATGTTTACAAGAGACGTTGTATCTAACTTTGGTCACTTTTCTTCTGCTCTCTAACTTACATGTTGACTAGTGTGTATGTATTTGAACTCTGGATGAGAACAAGGCTCAGGAGATGCTAATTGGAAGAAGGTGAGGAACTGAAGAGAGCAGCCATTGTAGAAATCATGTGACCTTACTTGCCAATCAGATTCTGGAAAATAACCATCTAGCAAATGGAAGGGTCACACTGTCCACCATCTAACGAATTCAGGAGATTGCATTCATATCACCAAACAGATCATGTGTCCATTCAGAACATGCTAGAGTCTAACTCTAGGGAGAAAGGATGGCTGTGGATAGAACAGTGTCTCAGATAGTGTACTGAGAGAAGCAGATCTCAAGAATGAGAGTCAGCTCGGATACATTTTAATCACAGTTCGAACCCTTTTCTTTGTGTTGAATTGTAGGCTTCTCAAGAGTAAAATGATGGGTTAAGTTAGGTAAGTGTGACCATCTTTTCAAAAGGAATACAGGCAACTTCACAAACACCTATTAACTGCAAAGGTTCATGTCTCCTGGTGCCAGGGAACCACAGATGAGCAAGTTGGCAAAGCATGAAGCAGTGCAAGCAGAAAGGCTATACCCAGCTCCTGTTAGAATAGCCCTTCCAGCCACGGATCCTTATACGCTGAAGAAGAAATCATGGGACCCACATTAAACTTACCATGGTCAGTGCCTCTGCTTATGGCTTCCATCAGTCAACTGAAGAAAATCCTTTTCTTACCCGAGGCTTAATTGGTTCCTGGGCACTGTAGTCCCCTAGTGCCATGGTCATCTTATTCAGTGTGAGCTCAGGTGCAATTTTCTGTGAATGCTTGAGGCTAACGAGACAACTGTAGTTAGTGAGAGTTTCTCTTGTAAGAACGCAGAGAACTGGATTGGAATTTGGAGAAGCCTGGTGTCTTTGAAATGTGCTTGAGAAGCATCACATCTTAAGAGAAGAGAAAAGGAAAGTTCTACAAATGAAAATTAATCATTCATAGTCTTTCAGTTCAGTTGACTGAACAAGTCAACAAACAGATAGATCCCAATGGAAATCAGCATTTGGAAAGAGGGAGCAAGAACTGATGGTTATCCTTTTGTGTGTGTGTGTGTGTGTGTGTGTGTGTGTGTGTGTGTGTGTGTGTGTGTGTGTGAGAGAGAAAGAGAGAGAGAGAGAGAGAGAGAGAGAGAGGAGTGGCGTGGGGGAGGGAGGGGGAAGGAGGAAGAGAGAGAGAGAGAGAGAGCAAGAGAGAGACTTTGTGTTACTCATGTGTGAAAGTTTTAATAGGCCTTCCCTAAAGATCTCAGTAAAACCTTAGCCATTAGAAGAGAAAAGTAGAGAAAATGTTGGAAAAGAGACAGGCAGAAAAAGGCCATAAATTCTGTGTGTATAAATTCTGTCTTTCCAAATAAGTGGTTGTCTCCAGAGTTACATTGCATAACACAGACTGCACACTGCCTAAGTCTACATGAACTGAACTGTGATGTTCTGTGTTGCTCAAAAGCCTACTTAAGACTTTGGAGATCTACAAAAGAATTCAGTTTCTGTAATATAGCCATTGTGGCATTGGGGAAATAATCCAAGATGGCTAAGAACATGGAGAACATGGAAGATATAATCCATTATTAAAAACAGTCAAACAAAGACTGACCCTCATACAATTCAGACATTAGAACTTTTGGACAGTGATCTTGTAGTATTAAACTGTGCTTGCAATGTAAACTATGCACAGATTTCAGACAGGTCAAAAAATTCTCAACAGAAAAGAAAGTAAAAAGAACCACATAGAAATCGTATAACTGAAAAAAAAAAACCAATATTCTAAACAGTTCGAAGTCCTGTTCTTGTTTGGAGAAGTCCTAAAGATGAAGGTTTGGGACAACATAAAACAGACGAAGATAAAGACCTAGCTTATGCTTTGAGGATCAAAAATGTTCTCAGCTCTTTCTACCATTTTCATCTTTCCAAAGATTTCTATAGTTGAAATTTGGGTTTATTGTTTCTTTTAGCAGTGATAACTCTGATGCTCCAGGAGTTTCTTTTATGCCTAAGGATCCATAGTTAGAGAATAATGAAAATGAAATTTGAGCCCACACTAGAGTTTGATATATATACATATGTATATATGTATGTGTATATACATATATATGTGTGTATATATGCATACATGCATTATTTAATACTACTTTTCATTAAAATACATATCTAATTAGCTTTTAGTTACTTTGAAGGCCATTTCTTATTTTTATCACCAACCACACATAAGCTTTCATTTAAATATTTGTTTTATATTAGAATGCAGAGATTCCTCATTTTACTCTTTTTTTTATTCAGTCATGATAGAACATTGACTCCATGTCTATCAATTGCTGGGAGTGAACCAGAAAATAATTAAGAAACTTTCAGATTTAAGCTCACAAATATTATCAACAACCCTAAATGTGAGTGTCTTAATACACAAATTAAGAGAGGTAGTCAGAGTAGATTTAAAAACATGGCGGTTCCTCAGAAAATTAGACATAGTACTACCTGAGGACTCCTGGGCATATACTCAAAAGATGCTCCAACATATAACAAGAATACATGCTCCACTATGTTCATAGCAGCCTTATTTATAATAGCCAGAAACTGGAACGAACCCAGATATCCTTCAGTAGAGGAATGGACACAGAAAATGTGGTACATCTACACAATGGAGTACTACTTAGCTATTGCAAACAATAACTTCATAAAATTTGTAGGCAAATGTATGGAACTAGAAAATAGCATCCTGAGTGAGAGCACACATGGTATGTACTCACCGATAAGTGGATATTAGCCCCCCACCAAAAAGCTTGGAATACCCACAATACAACTTACAGACTATATGAAACTCAAGAAGAAGGAAGACCAAAGTGTGGATGCCTCAGTTCTACTGAGAAGCGGGGAGAAAATAATCGCAGGAGGTAGAGGGAGTAAGGGATATGGGAGGGAGAGAGGAGGATGAGAAGGAGGAGGAGGAAGAGGAGGAGGAGGGAAAAAGGAGGGCAGGATCAGATGGGGGAAAAGACAGGGGAGAAATATAGTCAGGAAACTGAACAGAGGTGTTAAGCAGTGGGGGATGTGGGACTGGGGGTAGACACCAGAAAGTCCCAGATGCCACTGATCCAAGAGGTTCCCAGGACCCAACAGGGATGACATTAGCTGAAATACCCTACAAAGGGGAGGAAGAACCTATAAAGGCCATATCCAGTGGATAGACACGGCTCTGGCTGAGAGATGGGGCTACCCACCCATCTCAAAAATATTAATCCAAAATAGCTCCCGTCTAAAGGAAGTGCAGGGACAAAGAGTGGAACAGAGACTGAAGGAAAGGCCATTCACAGACTGTGCCACCTATGGATCGGTCTCATTTGCAGACACCAAATCCAGCCACTATTGCTGATACCAAGAAGGACTTGCCGACAAGAGACCTGAGAGGCTCTGCCAAGAGCCTGATCAATACTGATACAGATGACTAAGCATGGGGACCCCAATGGAGGAGTTTGGGGGAAGGAGTGAAGGAGCTGAAGGGCTTATCAGCTTCACAGGAAGAACAACAATATCAGCCAACCAGACCTCCCAAGGCTCCCAGGAAACTAAACCACCAGCCAAAGAGTACACACAGAGGGACCCATGTCTCCAGCTGCATATGTAGCAGAGGATTACCTTACCTGTTATCAATGTGAGGGGAGCCCCTTGGTCCTGTGGAGTCTCAATGCCCCAGTGTAGGGGAATGGTAGGGTACTAAGGCAAGAGGGTTGGGAAGCCCCCTCATAGAAACAGGGGCACAGGGGAGCGGGAAGGGATAGGAGCTTTAACTTGGAAGGGGGAATAACATTTGAAATGTAAATAAATAAAATAATTAAAATAAATAGAATAAAAGTATGATCTAGGGGTCCATGAGTTGGCTGAGCAGTTAAGGGCATCTGCACTCTTGCAGCAAACCTGGATTTAGTTCCCAGAACCCACATCAAAGTGATTCCCAACGGCCAATAACTCCAGCTCCAGGAGATCTAACACCCTCTTCGGGTTGCTATGGGTACAGCACACATGTGCATATTCCACACAGACATATACTCATACACATTATTAAAAATCAAAATAAGAACTTCAAATAGGACCCAACTGCATGCTACTTAGAGAAAAATCACTTCAAATGTAATGAAATGAATAGACAGAAATTAAAAAGATGGAAAAAATACCATCATACATCATTGTTTTTAAAGTCAGGGTGCTATTATTAAAAACGTCTACTTAATATTAGACAATATAGACTCAGAGCAAAACCACATTGTGGGTAGAAAAAGTCACACAGATAAGAAGAGGATCACACTAATAGCTAGGGTACATACCCAATAACAGGGCTTCAAAACGCATGCCGCAAAGTCTGGTGGGGTTAAAATATAATTGCATGTGGTTCTAGATGGAGACCTCTATCCCATTCTCGGGGATTACAGAACTAATAGTTGTAAAACCAGCAAGAACATAGGAAAAAAAACATTTTTTTAATTTAAGTCCTGTTTAATACTCAGTACAACAGGCCACAGCCTGAGGCACAAAACTAACCCCAAAATACATAGCATTATAACGTCATAGAGAATTGATTACAATGGAGCCCAACTAGAGACTTACAATGGGAAGGAAGGAGAAGGTCTTCAAATACAGTCAGGAACGTCTTCTAGGGAATCCGTGGTTTGAAGAGCGACTCTTACAGAAAGTGGAAAACTCTGGGCGTGGTGCACATACCTAGCTGATGCAAAAGGACCACGACCCCCAGTTAGACTGGGCTATAGAGTCAGACCTTGCCCAAAGAGGACGGAAAGTGGCATTTCCATGAAACTGAATGAAACTAAAACTATGACTTATTAACATACAAAAAGTACAGACGGAATAATGTGAGGGAGAGTTACCTGAATAAAATATATCTTGCTAAGCATAGATGTCTCACATGAGTAACCGAGGCTCTTCCCTGAATGATGATGATAATAAATAATGACTTGAAAAAAGAAAAATTAATGAAAACTAAGCATAAAAAAGTAAATATAGAAATAGTTAGGAAAAGAAAAGAAAGTGTGCCAATTATTTAAACTAACTAGGGTTGGTAAAACACTGGCAGAGCTGATTAGGATTTGAAAGGGGGAGATGCAAATTCCTAATATCAGGCATCAAACGAGTGATGTTCACACCAACCCTTCAGCTGTAAATATGATAAAGGACACCAGGAACCACTCTGCTCACAAATCTGACAACTTAGAAAACATGTATTAAGGCTTTAAATTTTCAGATGCCAAAAAAAAGTCACTCGAAGTAATAGGATTCATATAAATATTTCTACAATCTTGTTCAAAATTGAATTCTTAATTGAAAAATACCCCAGACAGAAATCTATGAGTTCAGATGATTCCTCTAAAGTCTACTTCCAAATATTTTAAAATGAAGCTAATATCCAATTTCATGCAATCTCCTCAAGAAAATGGAGAAGGGGAGGTTTTCGAGGATGCTCTATGGGGCTATGATTACCCTGATACCTAAACAAGGCCAAGACCAGGGAAATTTATAAATAACAATGGATAAGCGCAGACGCCAAGTCCTCAATTCAACATTAAAGAAGGTGGCCCATGAGTGCAGCCGAGTTATGATGCATCGCAGCCGTGTTGGACTTATTCCTGACTCGAGCTGACTGGATCCTAACCTACTGTTGGAGTGTGCCCTATTTAGGCTATACAGCACTACCCTATAGGATGAATGGGAATGAGTGAGAAGAGGAAGCTAGAAAATGAATGATCTGTCGTGTAAGAATTGAACCTTGCACAATCTGATTTTGAGAGAGCATTATTAACAAGGGTTAGGAGTCCCTCAACTCTCTGTGTTGAAATGTGTGCACATTCATCTGTGTGGGGGTTCACCTGTGTCTGCAGAGGACAGAGGGCGGGAGGGGGGAGGCAGGCAACTTGGACATCAAGCTTCAAGTGGCATCTTCCTTCCTCTTCCTTTTCCCCTTCCTCCTCACTTCCTCCCTCTTCCCCCTCCCCCTTCCCTTCCCCCTCCCCTCCCCTCCCCCTCCCCCTCCCCCTCCTCCTCCCCCTCCCCCTCCTCCTCCTCCTCCTCCAGCAATTTCCTTCCGACCTGAATGTAACAAGTAGGTGAGACTGCACCAGGATCTGTCTGTCTGGGACTGGAATTACAAGTGAGAGTCACCGTGCTCAGCTCTTAAAACATGAATTCTAGGGGGCAGTAAGGGGGATGTATAGAGGGAATACCCATATGGGGAACGGGGACGGGAGGGGAGAGGGGCTTATGGACAGGAAACCGGGAAGGGGAATAACATTTGAAATGTAAGTAATGAAATATATCTAATAAAAATTAAAAAAAAACTTGAATTCTAGGGATTGAACTCAAGTTCGAGCATTTACAAGGCAAAGACTTTACTGGACTAAGCTATATCCCTCAGTCCCACAAGAGAGCTGTTTTGAGTCACTCCAATTTACCATGTCTTGAGTGTTCCTTTACAATTTTTGTTCTTGGGCTTTTAATTTGTCTTTCTGCCAAGCTTGGTCTGGGGGAAGAAAGTGAACACACCTTTCAAGCTCCTGTGTCTTCCCAGAGATCTATACACACTTTTCCATTGAGTTATCTACCTACAAGGTTTTGCTTATGCTCTAAGCCTAAACAGTGGTTCCCAATTGGTGGGTTATGACCCCTTTGGCAAGCCTCTATCTCCAAAAAATATTTTCATTCATAATAGTAGCAAAATTACAGTTTTGAAGTAGCAATAAAATAATTTATGGTTGGGGGTCACCACAGCCTGAGGGACTGTATTAAAGGGTCACAGCATTAGGAAGGTTGAGAGCCACTGCCTTATAGGAGTAATAATTGCTGGACTATGTTTTGATATTTTCTTGTTTTATAATTTCCTCTCTTACTTGGTTTTGTGTACAGACAATTTACTCTGATAGAGTTGAAAATAATTACCTATTTTAAACCATTCTTCTGTGTTTTCCTATTTTTTTTTTACTATGTTTGCATTCGAGCTTTTAACTTTAAGCACATTTTTGGACTTTTTAAAATGTTACGGTTTGGATGTGAAATGGCCCTCATGAGCTCATGCTCACAGAATTGTTACCCACCAGTCACGCCATTTTGGAAAGTTGTGGAACCTTTTGACGATGGGACCTAAATGGGGAAGTGAGTTTCTGTAGGAAGGTCCTTGGTGTTCAGAATCTGACCCTGTTTCTGCCCCATCTCAGCTTCTATTTTCATTAAGAAGGGAGAAGCTAAGGAATCCAGGCTGTGTGATCATCTCACCATTGCTGCCCATGGCTGTATCTTCCCCCCTATGGCGGACTGTATTCCTTCCAATCATGAACTAGAACACATTCTTCCTTGGTTGTTTGTCAGATGTTTTGTAACTGTGATGAGAAAAGTAGCTAATGTGTTATGTACATCAATTTATGCTTTTACAAATGTAAACTATTTAAATATTGGAGATTTTTGTCATATATATATAAATACTTTGTTTGCTCATATGTTATTTCATCTATTTATATAATTTTTATTTTATCTCATTAAAAGATTAAACATGACTGATGTTTTTGATACTTCAGACATTATGTCAGTATGTATTTGTGATATCCTTTTATGTCTTTAATAGAAAACATCCTTATGAATTAATCTTTTGCAATTTCCGACTTAATTTTGTGAGATAAAATTTGTGTTATTTTTTTTAGTTAAAAAACTGTATATATATACATATATATATATAATTTTGAAGAGAATTTATTTAGGGACAGAAATGAATCAGTTTCAGTTTGTATGACTTCTTTACATAGACTCTATACAAAGTCATCAGAAGTATAGACATTTTAACAGTAGGATTTCTTCATATCCATAAATATAGAGAAAGACTTTCATTTCTCTGTACCCTCTTCTGTATCTTTTACCGCCTTGATGAACTGCATTGTTTGTTCTCTTGCTACTTTATAGTAGATTGTTTTCTTAATCCCCCTTTCACACAGTTGACAGTTCATGTATATAAGTGGAATACATGTTTTTGTCATATATATATTTTTTTTCTTTTTTTTTTCGGAGCTGGGGACCGAACCCAGGGCCTTGCGCTTGCTAGGCAAGTGCTCTACCACTGAGCTAAATCCCCAACCCCATATATATTTTTTTAATGCATTCTTTGTGCTCTACTAAATTTGTTTAATGTTTCTGTCTCTTTTTAATGTTGTCTTTAGGATTTTCTTTACAAGTAAGAGTATGTTGTTTACACACTGAACTTTACTTCTTTCTAATATGAGCCTCACCACCACCACCAACCCCTGTCCCCACACACACAACTTATTCATTTTGTCTAGGAAACTCAGTACTGTACTAAGCAACAGTCAGGTTTAGTGCACCTCTGTGACCTGAAGAGAAGCTCTTGCTTTTCATCAGTGTTGAGGTTGAGATGGGCAAAATTTCCTGAAGACTCACGTTGAGCCCAGGGTCATCACTGTTCACAGCTGGGACCACTGAGAAATGACTGCACCATGAGGGCTTTACCGTCACCACTGGGAATTCATATCTTTTGTTTGTTTGTTTGTTTGTTTGTTTTTGTTTGAGTGTTATTTAATTCGTTTTGATAGTATTTTCTTGTAAGATTTTCTTGGCATAGGCCTTCCGTTCTTCACTTATAGTGCTTGTTTGGATTTGCTATTAGCATCAGCCAGCATATTGTTTCTGAAGGATTAAGATGAATTATGCTTTAGACATCTGGTATATTTAACAGTGCCATTGAGAACTTACATTAAGTACTTATCTTCTTGCCATTACAAAATGCTGACAAAAACAAGTTAGGGACAGGGTGTTTCTTTTGTCTTACAGTTTAGAAGATACAGTCTATCATGGTAGGAAAGGGATAGGGGCAGGATCAGGAGGCAGCTAATCGCACAGTTGGGAGGCGGAAAACAAGCCTGTAGTGTTTGCCTATTACTTTGTATTGACCCTTGGCCCATGGAATGTTACCCATTTAGGGTAGGTCTTCCCACCTCTATAGATAGACTTCCAGAGATATGGTCACAGACTTGTTTCCATGGTGATGCTAGAACCTATCAATCGGTAATAAGTATTGAAGATCACAGTCCTTTACTTTTATGTTGGTAAGTTTCTGATAGTTGCTTCAGTTTTTCTTACCCAGTGCTGCTCTATCATAACTTTCTTTTCCTTCATGTTTTAGGTTTGATAAGTTGTGTTTCTAGAAATGTACTGATTTATTTTAGGCTCCCAATTTGTTGCCGCATGGTTGCTCAGAGCTGTCTCTTATGATCCTTTATGCTTTCTGATTTCTGAAATTGTTTGGCTGGCACCTACTTTACTTGTTTCTGCTCTTTACTATGCTATTTCTTTTCTTTCCTTTCTTTTCTTTCTTCGTCCTATCTCTCTTTTTTTGTTGTATCTGTCTTATTTTGTTATTTTTCTAGTTCCCTAAATATATGGTTATGTAGTTTATTTGAGCAATTTCTTTTTTTCTATGTAGATGTTTATCTCTATGAATTTCCTTCCCGGAATAGCCTTTGTGGTCTTCGAAAAGCTTTGGTATAGTGTGTTTCTATTTTTTGTCTGTCTCTATTTAAAACATTTTTCCTCTGTTAATTTCTTCTGTGATACAGACACCAGAAAAAGCCCACCTGAGCATTTTTTGCTTTATTTCATTTAAAAAGGAAGATATAGAAGGGTAGGTTGATAGGAAGGGATTCAAGGTGTCATTTCTAGAAACATTTTATTGTTTTGAGATGCTCCCAGACTCGGTCTTCATTTCCTAGGTGAGGAAACAGAAACACTGGGTACTGGAAGAGAGCAAGTTAGCCAAATTAAGAGCAAAAGTTCTTTCATCTGATTGCTTCACCTGTCAGCAACTCAATGAACAATGATTTCCAAGAAATCACTGGACAGAAATAAAATGAAGAAACGAAGGATGGAAATGTTTACTCTTGCAGATACTGGTAAAAGCATACCAGTGTTGCTATATTCTTAATCATCAAAGCAGGAAAACAAAAAGAAGTATTTTCAAGTACTTTCAAGGGCCCACAAAAAGAGTTCAAATATTGTTACAAAATAACAATCTTTTGAGAGGCAACTTAATACATCAAGGAAAGATGCACATGTCTTTTCTTCAGGTGTTTACTGGAGCAGCATTCCAAACTAAAAGAGCTTTAAAAAGTAGAATTACCCAGAAGAAAAGTTCTAAGACTGCGAGGTAGTGGGGGAGTACTTTTACTGTTGGAACAGCAGCATGACTCCGTGCTTGTAAACCATTTTCTTTACTAAAACCTGGACTTGGCTTCTCAGTACTTGATTCAGTGGACTCCGTACACATTGACTTTGTCTCTTAAGCACTATGAACATGACACTGTGTCTGAGAGTTTTAAATTTCTATTTCCCGAAGCACATTGCCATTAAATCACAACATAAGAAATTAGTAAAGATTTAATCACTTAAAACAACAAACTTTCTTACCACATGACTAAGGACATTAAAAATTCAGGTGAGTTGCACCAGGTTTCTCCTCTTAGGACCTGAGCAGGCTGACTCTGTCATGAATGTTCTTTTTTTTTTCTTTCTTTCTTTTTTTTTTCGGAGCTGGGGACCGAACCCAGGGCCTTGCGCTTCCTAGGCAAGCGCTCTATCACTGAGCTAAATCCCCAACCCCAAGCAGGCTGACTCTGGTTGAAGGCCAGCTTGATTCTTTCTTTCTTATATTTGTTTGTTTGAGAACTTTATATACGCGTGGAATGTGTTTTGATCAAATCTCCCCAGTTCTTCCTCTACTTCCTGTTGCTTGTTCCTCCTAACGCCGTGTGTTTAAACCCTGAGGCCACTTCCTGTGCTGCCTATTTGCACATTGACTCTTATCTGGAGGTTCAGGGAAGAATCTGCTTCCTGGGTCGTTCAGGTGATTAGATGAATTTACTTCCTTGTGACTGTGGGTCAGAGGATCCCATTTCCCTCCTGGCGATAGACAGCATTTTTTTCACTGTTCTAGCTATTTCTCTCTGGTAGTTTTACCTCAACGATGGATACCTCTGTTATAGCTAAGACAGAAAGAGTGCCCCCCCCCCCAATGTTCATGTGTTGAAAGCTTGGTTCCAAGCTGATAGATCCGATTATTGAAAGATGATTAAATCTAATCAATGAAAATGAAGACTATGATGTAATAGTCAATGGTCCAACTCATAATGCTATTCAGAATTGGATGGTGTTATTGGGAAGTAATAAAAAACTGGAAGATGTCCAGAGTGGGTGGAAGTAGGTTACTGTGACTGTGTCCTATCTTATCCTAGGCTCCTCTCCATCTCTCTGTACTTCATAGCTACCACAAGTCTAGAAACTCTGTGTCACTATTCCCTTTTACTGCCATGTTCTGCATCACTGTTGGCCAAGATGCCATGGAGCCAGTCCAAATTGTGATGAAATCTTGGAAACCAAGAGCTTAGAAAAATCTTCCCCAATTTGAATTGTGTCAGGTATCATTATTCCACAGGAAAAAATCTCCCTGATACTGAGTTCCTACAACATTTAAATGTATCTTCTTTTTCTCCTAACCGATGCAAACTTTGCTTTTTGGTTGACCTAGTAGGACTGGAGTAGGGTATTCCAATTGGAATACATGACCATTTTACCTTAAGATCAGTGGATGGACAGCCATAATTGTATCTGTAAAATGCCTCATGCCATATACTATTATGATAAGAATCAATTCCAGGGAACAAAGGTCCCGATGTCACCTCAGAATTCAGCACATTCTGCCACCAGCCTCCAGGAGGCTCACCCACATTTGCTTCAAGTCTTTACCCAGTTTCTTTCCTTTCAGAGAAGTGTTTTTTGAAAACTCCCTAAATTCCCAGTGTACTGTAGCACCCCCAAACTGCCACTTTTTTGATTTCTTTTTTCCTCTTCAAATCTTAACATCTGGGGCTGGAGAGTTGACTCAATGGCGAAGAGCCCTTGATGTTCTTGTGAAGGACTTAGGTTGAATTCCAAGCACTTACATGGGGGTTTACCACTGCCTCAGGCACTAGGCATACATGTGCTGCATAGACGTATGTGTAGTCAAATCATTCATATGAATGAAATATACTTAAATTAAGAAAAACCCTAACATCTAACAGCAAACATATTTTGCTTATTTGTGTTGTTTAATTGTGTGTCTCTTTCATTTCATAATCTCACCAAGATCATGGATTTTTCTCAACTCTTGATATAGATTTTATTTTCAGAATGGCACTGGCATGCAGCAAATAGTCATTCACTTAAGAAGCAACTAAAGCCATGAGAGAAATGACATGAAAAGTGGGCTGAGGACATTTTAAAAATATGAATATACTTAAATATAATAACAACTTAAAATGTATTTCCTGAACTTTCCATTGCTGTTCTATTGCTTTACCAGAACATGGTCTTATAGGAATCACTGTCCTCTGAGGTATACGAAAAAGCTAAGTATGATGTAGTTAGAAGGCAGGTCATGTTGAGATATACTGTGGAACCCATGATGCATTAAAGACAAAACACTATACACTACACCGGAAGCAATGCATGAAGAGAAATGATCAGAAATAGTACAGGAAGTCATCACAAATACTTCGATTTGAATTCCCTTTGTACTTGAAAAGTGGCTGAAGCATTTGAACGTCCTCACTAACATCATGAAGAAACTCAATGCTTTCGTGATTGTGCCATTGTCCTGAGAGTCAAGTAATACTGCTCTGTTAGTTAACAAATCATGCACGCTCAGTCTCGATTTCTTTCACTTTACCCAGCCTGTTCACTCTTTTGACTGCCAGGGGAAGACTGACTCATATTTTATCATCTTCTCCTCTTCATCTTACCTGTGATCAATTATAGAAAGTGACCTTTCTTTATATAGTAGGATGATATTTTGATGAAAGGAATTTAGTAGAATTTCAAAAACAGTCTTGAGTTATACTAATAGCTAGTCCACAATGCCAATAATATAATATTCCAATGTACATATTAAAAACATCTCCCTTGAATGCTAAAGAAACCTTCATACTTTATAAAATTACTGTAACTTGAGATCCCTCAAATAACTGTGGTCTACTTGATAAGAGTATAGAAACAAAATCCTGGTTGTGAGAAGATAGAATAGACTGTAAAAATAAGAAGTGGGGAAAATACTGTTTGAATTTGATCACTAAATGATCTTAAGTCCATCACTTCCCTTGACTACTGTGATGGCTATTCTTGGTTGTTACTTTGACTATATCTGGAATGAACTATGGTCCAGACACGCAGGACACACCTGTGAGAGATTATTTTCGTTTGGTTTGAAGTGAGTGACTCTACTCCCAGTATGATCTTGATGCAGGAAGACACATCTTAGTCTAAGCCACATCTTCTGCTGGAAGTCTATATAAGGACATGAAAGAGGGAAGCTACTGCTCTTTTCCTGCTTGCTTCCACCTCACTAGCATATCCATTTCTTCATGGGCATTGGAGCCTACTGCTTTAGGATTCTAGTATATATTGATGACCAGTTGAAACAGCCAATCTTGTGAATTGAACAACTACTGGATTCCTGAACTTTTCATTCACAGATATTGTTGAATTAGCTGACTTTAGCTTGTAAGTGATTTCATTAGGTCGTGTGTGTGTGTGTGTGTGTGTGTGTGTGTGTGTGTGTGTGTGTGTGTGTATTCATTCTATAAATTCTATTACTCTAGAGAACTCTGAATGATACAAGCACCTGGTATATTCTAAAGGTCCTTATATGTATGAGTGGATGGCCACTCCATAAAGAGACCATTCATACAGTAGTTTTATCTTCTAAGTATCTAACACATTCCAAACACTATGTTGTATTCTTTACCTATTATCTTTACAGTTAAACATTAGGTATCAGACTCTATTTTATACACAAAAAGCTAGGACTTGGAGACATTAAGCAAGTTCTTGGAGTAGCAAAACCAAGCATAAAGCTTTTCTTTAATTGTATGTCGACATCATTTTGAATCTAGATCATTGTCTTCATTCCACTTACTATCTGGGTCAATTTTTTTTCCTTTTTGTCAAAGAGGGTTTGAGTGAACATTTCTTGATTTCTCTCAAGTCTTTAATAAATAATAAAAAAGCTCCGAAATTCATTTGCAGTGCTCCCAATTCCAAGCACAAGATACGGCATGTGGCAGTTGTTCAGTAAATAACTTTTGAATAACAGGAATTTGAAATTCTAGTCTATGATGTCCATCCTGTAACCCTCTTCCTGTGACACACCTCCTGTGGCATACCTCCTATGACCACAGACAGCCCCATGACTCACCACCCTGTGACACACTTTTTGTGATCATATCCCTATGACACAACCTCTGTGACTACATCCCCTGTGACAGACTTTCCCCACCCATGACAAACCTCAGCTAATGTACAGTAAAGTTGATTTTTTTCTATTGTGAACCACTGCCTATTTTATTAGGCTGTCTTCACTTCATTTCTATCCTCTCACTTATAATTTTAGAGAAACATCTTGCAATTGTGATGTGATTTGATTCACTAGAGCTATCGTTCTCTTCAATGTACCCCCTTCACCATCATATATAGGGAAATGTAACATATATTGTTTTTGTCAAGTTATTGTTTTTCTCATTTTTTCTCTCTATGTCTTAGGACTCACAAAATTTTAATTTTATAGATGGTTCCAAAAACAGGCTTCCAAAAGATTTCAAGAGTTTTATATCAATTTTCAGTCTTCCCCTTCCTAATAAAGGGGCATTGTTGGTTGTTTTTCTAGCATAATCCTAAGATTTCTAGCAGGATGCATAAAGTGAGTTCTAAACAATAACTAGAACAAAAGAGATTATTTGTACAATCTTTCAATATGGAAACACTGCCTAAGTCCCTGACCTATATTGTCTTAATACTTCAAAATCCATGAGGAGGCTGTAATATCTGAAATTTGTAAATCAAACAGTCAAGAATAATATCTTCCCGTCTTCACAACCATGTTTTGTTTTTTCTTATCAGAGTTAAAAATATCCTCCTTTTAAAACCAAATGTAGGTTAGAAGGTGTGCTTTTCACTTTGATCCTCATTAAATATGACTCCATTAGTTCTAACACGTCCTTTTGCTTTTCAGTCCAACCTTTTGCAAGAACCATGGACATCTAGTTATTATGTTTTCACTAACTGGCTTCTTCCATTGTTTCCACCATTTTATGCATGTTTTATTAAGATTTGGAATTCCCTGGACAACTTGCTGTGAAGTTACACTGACCTCATTTAAACCGACCTCTCCACTCTTCCATATAATGAAGACATTGTGGTAAAACAATTGTTTCATCCTTGGGGTGCTTGATGCCCTATGGTGTTTTGTTTTGGATACTAAATAAACTTTGAAAAGAAAAGGCTTCAGATGTTTTTTCTTCTGGCTTGTATTAGCTGACTTAGAGGCCAGCCAGTTCAGAATATCCTGCGGGAATGGGGCATACATATGAGAACCATGGAAGACAGAGAACTGGATAGGCTTTCTTACTGGTCTGATATCTGATACATTTGAACATTTGGAAAGTGAAGTATTGAGATTATGGAACAATTAAACAAAATCTGCATCCTTAGTGTGATGGTTAGCATTGACTGTTATTTGATGAATTCTGGAATCGCTTAGGAGACAGCCTTTTCGTATGCTTGTGATGAGGTTAAGTGAAGTAGGAACACCCATCAAACTTGCTGGTGACACTGTCCCATAGGCTAGGGTCCTTAGGCTAAATAAAAAGAAGAAATAAAACTGACAAACAACATTTCTTGCTCTCTTGATTGGGAATGCCAGCTGCCTAAGTTCCTATCACCATTACTTCTCCATGATGATTGATTCTATCTTGGGTTTGTGAGTCCAAATAAACCCTTCTTCCTACTTTTAAAAAAATATCTATCTATCTATCTATCTATCTATCTATCTATCTATCTATCTATCTATCTATCTATCTACTATCATCTGTCTATCTCATCCCAAATGCTGCTCCTTCTCCCTATCTCTTCCTCAAAGAGTCCCTTTTCCCCATCCCCTTCCCCTTCCCCTCTGTTAGGCTGGGTTCTGACCTGGTATATCCCCTTACTCTGAGAAATCAAGTCTATGCCAGATTGGGCATCCTCTCCCACTGAGGCCAGACAAGGCAGCTATGAAGAACTGTCTGTCTTCTACATATGTGTGGGAACCTCGTTTCTGTCCACGTATGTTCTTTGGTTGGTGGCTCAGACTCTGACAGCTACCAGGACTCAAGGTTGACTCTGTTGGTTTTCCTTTAAGGTTCCCATTCCCTTTAATTTCTTTAGTTCTTTCCCCAACTCTTCCCTAAGTGTCCCAGACCTCCGTCTAATGTTTGGCTGTGGGTATGTCCATCTGCCTCCGTCTGCAGCTGGGTAGAGCCTCTCAGGACAGTTATGCTAAACTCCTGTCTGTAAGCAAAACAGAATATCATTAAAAATGTTAGGGATTGGTGCTTGCTCTTGAGATGGGTTTCAGGATGTGTGGTTATTGTTGGCCTTTTCTTCAGTCTCTGCTCCATCACTGCATTTCTTTTAGACAGGATCAATTTTGGGTTGAAAGTTTTGTGGGTGGGTTGGTGTCCTTATCCCTGCAATAGGGTACTGTCTGGACCTTCTACAGGAGGTGGCCTCTTCAGGTTCCATGTCACCACTGTCAGGCATCTCAGCAAAGTCACCCCCACCGATTCCTGGAAACCTCTGTCCCATGTCTCCGGGACTTCCTAGAGATCCTCCCTTTCCCCCAACTTCTGACAGCTGCAGATTTCTGTTTATTCAGTTGGCCCTCTGGGCCTCTCTCCTGTCTCTCCCTGCACCTGATCATGACTCTCCATTCCCACTTTCCTACCCCTCACCTCTCCCACCCAGCTCCCTCCCTCCTACGACTATTTTGTTTCCCCTTCTAAGTGTGAGTCAAGCCTCCTTGCTTGGACTTTCTTCTTCTTTAACTTATTTGGGTCTGTGGGGTGTATCACGGTATTCTGTACTTTATGGCTAATATCTACTCATCAGTGTGTACATACCGTGCATGTCCTTCTGGGTCTCGGTTACCTCACTCAGGTTGATCTTCTCCGGCTCCATCCATTTGCCTCATTCTTAATAGCTGGATAGCATTCCATTGCATAAGCAAACCACATTTCCTGTATCCATTCTTCAGTTGAGGGATATCTGGATTGCTTCTAGTTTCTGGCTATTATAAATAAGGCTTCTATGAACATAGCAGAGCCCTTGTCCTTTCAGTATGGTAAAGCATCTTTTGGGTATATGCCCAGGAGTGGTAAAGCTGGGTCTTAAGGTAGAACTATTTCCTGAGAAACTGTCAAGTTGTTTTCCAACATGACTGTACCAGTTTGCAATCCCACCAGCAATGGAGGAGTGTCTGTTCCCCTTTCTCCACATCCTTGCCAGCATGTGCTGTCCTTTGAATTTTTATCTTAGCCCTCTGGTTGGTACCTCTGTTCAGGGTAGTTTTGACTTGCATTTCGAGATGAGTACAAATGTTGAGCATTTTCTTAAGTACTCGGAGCCATCCAAGATTCCTGTGTTGCTCTATTTTTTAATTGGGTTGTTTGGTTTGCTAAGGTTTAACTTCTTAAGGTTTTTATGTATTTTAGAGATTAGTCTTCTGTCGATGTTGGGTCAGTGAAGATCTTTCCCCAATCTGTATGGTGCCATTTTGTCCTGTTGACAGTGCCTTACAGAAGCTTTTCAGTTTCATGAGGCTCCATTTATGAATCTTAGGGCCTGAGCCACTTGTGTCTCCTGTACCAATGTGTTCGAGGCTCTTTTTCCCTTTCTATTCTATTAGATTTAGTGTATTTATGTTCAGGTCCTTGATTTGCTTGGACTTGAGTTTTGTCCAGGGTGATAAATATGGATCTATTTGTATTCTTCTGCATGCAGATATACAGTTAGACCAGCACCATTTGTTGAAGGTCCTTCCTTTTCCCCATTGTATGGTTTTGGATTCTTTATTGAAAATCAAGTGTCTGTGGGTATGAGGATTTATTTCTGGATCTTAAATCTATTCCATTGATCAGCCTGTTTGTTTTTATATCAATACCATGTGGTTTTTATGACTATTGTTCTGTAGTGCAGCTTGAGCTCAGGGATGGAAATTCCTCCAGAGGTTCTTTTATTGTTCATAATTGTTTTGACTATCCTGGGTTTTTTAGTTTTTCCATATGAAATTGAGAATTGCTCTCTCAGGGTCTGTAAAAAATTGTGTTGGAATTTTGATGGAGATTGCATTAAATCTGTAGACTTCTTTTGGCAAGATAGCCATTTTACTATGTTAATACTACCAATCCATGAGCATGGGAGAGCTTTCCATCTTCTGATAGGATGGTAGAGAGAAAGCAGACAGCCTTGTCTTGTTTCTGATTTTAGTGGGATTGCTTTGTCTCCATTTAATTTGATATTGGCTATTGGCTTGCTGTATATTGCTTTATGATGTTTAGGTATGTGTCTTGAATTATCACCTCTTGGAGACATTTAGCATGAAGGGGTATTGGATTGTTTCAAAAGTATTTTCAGCATTTAATGAGAAGGTCCTGTGATTCTTTTTCTTTAAGCTTGTTTATATAGTAGATTATGATAGATTTTCATATATTGAACCATCCCTAAATATTTTGGATGAAGCCTACTTGATCATGGTGAATGATATTTTTGATGTGTTCTTCAATTTGGTTTGCAAAGATTTTATTGACTGTTTTAGTGTCAATGTTGTTCATAAGAAAATTGGTCTGAAGTTCTCTGTAAGGTTTATATGTCAGTGTAACTATGATTTCATACAATAAATTAGGTAATGTTCCTTATGTTTATATTTTGTGGAATAATTGTCAGAATATTGGTATTAGCTCTTCTTTGAATGTCTGGTCAAATTCTGCATTGAAATCATCTGGCCTTGTGCTTTTTTTGTTGGGAGATTTTAGTTACTGCTTGGTGTCTGTCTAAGAATTCATTCATATCATTCAGATTTTTCAGTTTTGTGGAGTACATGCATTTCCTGTAAGACCTAATGATTTTTGGATTTCCTCAGTTTCTGTTGTTATACTTCGCTTCTCATTTCTGGTTTTGTTAATTTAGGTACTGTCTCTGTGCCTTTTGATTATTTTAGCTATGGGTCTATCCAGCTTCTTGAGTTTCTCAAAGAACTAGCTCTTTATTTCATTGAGTCTTTTATTGTTCTGTTTCTGATTGACTGATTTCTGCCGTGAGTTTGTGTATTTCCTGTTGTCTACTCCTCTTGAATATGTTAGCTTCTTTTTGTTTTAGAACTTTCAGGTGTGCTGTTAAGTTGCTAGTATTGGATCTTTCTGGTTTCTTTATGAAGGCTCTTAATGCTATGAACTCTCCTCTTAGCACAGCTTTCATTGTGTCTCAGAAGTTGGGGTATGTTGTACCTTCATTTTCATTGAATTCTAAAAAGTCTTTAGTTTCTTTCTTGTTTTTTTCTCTGACCAAGTTATCATTGAGTAAAGCACTCTTCCTTTTTATGATTATGTGAACTTTTTGTTGTTTCTGTTGTTTCTGAACTCCAGCCTTAATTCGTGGTGATATGATAGAATGCAAGGAGTTATTTCAATCTTCTAATATATGTTGAGACTTGCTTTGGACCAGATTATAGGATCAATTTGAAGAAGGCTCCATGAGGTGCTGAAAAGAAGATTTATTCTTTTGTTTTGGGGTAAAAGTTCTACAGACATCTGTTAAGTTCATTTGGTTCA
Organism: Rattus norvegicus; assembly: GCF_021556685.1. NCBI lineage: Eukaryota > Metazoa > Chordata > Mammalia > Rodentia > Muridae > Rattus > Rattus norvegicus. The sequence continues at coordinate 74,303,336 of NC_141538.1, forward strand.
TAAATACCTGTTAGTTTCATTGTTTCTCTGATTATTTTCTGTTTCAATGCCATGTCCATTGGAGAGAGTGGGATGATGAAGTCCCCCACTATTATTGCATGGGGTTCAATGTGTGATTTGAGCTTTAGTAAAATTTCATTTGGGGCATATATGTTCAGGATTGAGACATCATATTGGTGAATTTTTCCTTTGAAGAATATGAAGTATCCTTCCTCATTTCTTTTGGTAACTTTTGGCTGAAAGTCTATTTTTACTAGATATGACAATGGCTACCCCAGCTTGTTTCTTAGGTTCGTTTGTATGGAAAACCTTTTTCCAATCTTTTACTCTGAGGTAGTGTCTATCTTTGTTGTTGTGTTTCTTGTATGCAACAGAATGATGGAACTTGTTTATGTGTCTAATCTGTTAGCCTGTGTCTTTTTATTGAGCCCATTGATGTTGAGAGATTTTAATCACCAATGATTGTTAGTTCCCATAATTTTGCTGTTGGAGTGTGTGTGTGTGTGTGTGTGTGTGTGTGTGTGTGTGTGTGTGTTGTATGATTTTCCTCCTTTGGGTTTGCTGTGAGATGGTTGATTTCTTAGGTATAGTTACCTCCTTGTGTCAGAGTTTTCCTTCTGTAGTGCTGGATTAGTAAAAAGATATTGTTTAAACTTGGTTTTGTCAACGAATATCTTGGTTTCTCCATCTATGGTGTTGAATGTTTTGTTGGATATAGTATTCTGGGCTGACATCTGTGGTCTCTTAGGGTCTGGAAGACATCTATCCAGGATATTCTGACTTTTAGAATCGCTGTCGAGAAGTTAGGTGTAATTCTGATAGGTCTGCCTTTATGTTACTTGTCCTTTTTCCTTTGAAGCTTTTAATATTCTTTCTTTGCTCTGTATATTTAATGTCTTGATTATTATGTGATAGGAGGATTTTCTTTTCTGGTCCAATCTATTTGGTGTTCTATAAGCTTCTTGTACATTTATAGCCATCTCTTTCTTTAGGTTTGAGGAGTTTTTTTGTTTTTGTTTTTGTTTTTTTTTTAATGGTTTTGTTGAAGAGGTTCTCTGGCCCTTTGTACTGGGAATTTTTACCTTCTATTTCTATCAGTCTTAGGTTTTGGTCTTTTCATAGTGTCCCAAATTTCATGGATATTTTGAGTTAGGAACTCATTACATTTGGCATTTTCTTTGATTGATGTATCTATTTCTTTTACTGTACCTTCTGCACCTGCGATTCTCTCTTCTATCTCTTGTATTCTGTTGGTGATGCTTGCGTCTGCAGTTCCTGTCTTTTTCCTAGGTTTTCTATCTCCAGAGTTGCCTCCATTTGAGTTTTCTTTATTGCTTCAATTTTCATTTTTAGGTCTTAGACTATTATATTAGTCTCTTTTGCCTGTTTGGTTGTATTTTTCCAATTTCTTTAAGGGACTTAATTTGTTTCCTTTTTAAGGACTTCTACCTGTTTTGTTGTGTTTTCCTATATTCCTTTCAGGGAATTACTTATATACTCTTTAAAGGCCTCTATAAATTTCATGAGATGACATTTAAAGTCACAGTCTTGCTCTTCAGGTATGTTGGACTATGCATGGCCTCCTGCAGTAGGAGAGCTGGGTTCTGATGGTGCCATATTATATAGGCTTCTGTTGATTATGTTTTTGTGTTTGCCTTTCACCATTTTGTTGTCTCTGGTTTTGTTTGGCCTGAGTGTCCCACGTTGGAGCACCTGCTGGGAGGCAGATGGAGCTGTGCATCTCAGATTTGAACGGGGCCTCCTGTGTGTGTGTGTTGGGTTAGAGATGGCCTCTTGGGAGGCAGATGAAATTGTGGATTGGGGTGGGGTACTGTTCACAGTCCTCGGAGACCATCACTGGTATAGGCTAAGACTGGGAGTAAGATGGAACTCTGATTGGGCAGGGCAGAGCCCATGACTGTTAGGCTTGCTGGGGTACCCATAGGCAAGGGGAATGGGCTGGTGGTTGGGGTTGTCTCCCCTGTGTGTCAGATTAAAGTCAGCCTCTTAGGAGGCAGGCAGGGCTATGGGGTGGGGAGCTGTGTGTTGCTCCAAGACCATTGCTGATGTGAGGTACAGAGAGGAAATAAGGTCTTTCTTCTCTAAGCTTCTTTTGTCACATTAACAAAACATGCGACTAATACACTTGGAGACCAGTTTCAACATACTCAGTATATACTCAAATTCATAAATGCAGAAGTCTCATATAAAATTACATAGCATTTGCATATGACTTATGTACATTTTCCATGTATTTGAAATTATCTTTAGACAACTAAAAATACCTAATGTAATGTAAATACTATGTAAATAGTTGCTGTGCTGTATTGTTTAGGAAATCATAACATGAAAGAAAAAGTCTATAATGTTAATAGCAGATGCAATTTTTACAAATATTTTTCTTCTTGTTTGGGTGAAGCTACTGATACAGGAACTGCCCCTCTGGCTTCAGAGGGCCACATGAAATCCTAAACCCAGAAAGATTAAATGCATTATGCAAAAATAGAGCTATAACTATTGAACTTTATTCTGCAGTGCACAATATTTAAATAACACTGACTGTTGATTAAGACAAATTAGAACAGTGCTAAATTAACTTTTTGAAGATGCCTGCAAACATATCTTCATCATGCCTACCATTTACAATGAGACTTCGCCATGAATTTCCCTTTCGGATGCTCTGGAGTCTAGGTTTGCCTGTTCGGTGGCTTTGATAAATCTCATGTGATAGAAATGATACGTGACCTTTCAGGACTAGTGTTTACCTGTTGCATTAGGCCCGCTGTCCTCTGTAGAAGCCCTGGTTTAAAATGTAGAGAATTACATAGCTCTGACTCAAATTCCCAGAGCACTGCCAGCTACCACCAGCCCACTACCTAAGTGAGATTATATAAGAATATCTGGATCAGAGTGACAGAGTGACCCCACAAAGCCCGAGACTCCCATGAAATAAGATGTCTTTTTCTTGAAGCTTCTCCCTTGGAGGTGACTTGTCTTCCTAAAATAAGTAACTGGAGCACTATCTATACCGGGATGGTAGGAGAGTTGGAGTGATCAAAAAGGAGGTCAACTGTCTGTTAAAACATCGAGAAATTAATATACACTGTCTTCAAAGGGCAAGTCAAAAGAAAGCATGCAAGGCTATATTATTAAAGATGTGGAAAAAGGATACCACGAGAAACAACTACAGCATTTAAAGTTGTTGCCTGGGGCCAAGCTGCAGGGTGGGCCAAGGGACTGCAATTTTTCATTATAGACCTTTTAGTAGAATTTGATTTTTTAACATGTGAACAAGAATTGCTTTGATAAAAAGTAAAAATTATATATTTTTAAATTGTCCCTAGGAGATGCAGCCATGAGACGTTAGGGCAAGGGAGGGCCTCCAGGCTTGAAGAAGAATGAGAAGGCAGCCCACAGCTAGTCTACAGCTTTCTGTTGTCCACCCTGCCCCTGGAGCCTTACTCTCTCTTCTCTGTATTCCTCTGCACTACAGTTCTTGACAACCAGTTCAAAATGAGCACTTTTATTTTTCTTTTAAATCTGCAAGTGAAGACTTACTAACCCAGGAAACAACTACAAATTGTCTTTTTGTCTCTGGATAATCCCTATCATGGCTTTATGTGTTTTAGAAAGGAAAGACTCAAAAGCTCTTCAAAATTAAAACCAGAAATAAAAGCGTGATTTTATTAGAGGGCTAGTTCTCAATATTCTATTCATAATTGAGTATAGTCAGGTTACTGGGGAAGGAAAGAAAAACAACTGACTTGCTATTCTCCCCCAGAACCCCCCCCCCGTGTGTGTGTGTGTGTGTGTGTGTGTGTGTGTGTGTGTGTGCCAATAGAACTTGGAGGTCAGAGGACAACTTCGGAAGTTGTTCCTTAGGCACCATCTGTTTTGTTGTTGGTTTTTGTTTTTGTTTTTGTTTTTGTTTTTGTTTTTGTTTTGTTTTGTTTTGTTTTTTGTGACAAGATCTTTCACTGCTTGGAAGGCAAGCCTTTAGCTCAATGGTTCTCAACCTTCCCAATGCTGTGACCCTTTAATTCAGTTCCTCATGTTGTAGTGACTTCCAGCCATAAAATTACTCTAATTTTTACTTCATAACTGTAATTTTGCTACTTTTATGAATCATAATGTAAATATCTGATAGGCAGGATATGATATGTGTGCTCATAAAAGAGTCCTTTGATGCCCCCCCAAAGGGATGAAAATTCCTGCATTACATGATGCGGGCTTTCCAGTGATTCCCCAGGAATCTGCCTGTCTCTTCTTTCTCAGTGTCCAGATTAAGAGCATGCACAAACACACATGATTTTTTTAAAATTACCTGGGTTCTGGGGTTTGAACTCAGGTCCTCCTATTTACACAGTAAGCATTTTGCAGATCTAACCATCTCTCCAGGTCCCAGGTCTTGTATATAATTATCCTGTGCTCTTTGGAGCCCCTCCTTGCTTATGACTATGAATTTAATTCTTTTGGAAGTTATAAAGAATGTGAGAACCTCCCACATAGAGGGAACAGCTTCAGAAAATGTTTATTTCCATCTCTTTCCCCTTGAGATTCCTAATTGCTACTATGGCCAAACCACCCATTATTTGTTAAAAACAACATAGTCTGTGGCTTTAGCTACAACCTTTTACAATTGCACAACTTGGTTCTTTTAGGCTTTAAAAAGAATCAATCAAAGTAGCTGTTTGGCAAAGTGTATTGAGTGATTTTTTTTTTCATTTTTCAGCAAGCTGTTATGGAATGATATCACTTCAACTTAAGCACCTCTCATTCCCTAAATATCTCTACTTTTTATTGGCCTGACTTTCTCGGCCCTCTTTGCTCCAGCCCCCAGCTTCATCCACCTTCAGAGGAGACTCCATGGGATTATGCTTTCTGGCTGGGTGACTGCGGTAATGAAGGTGAGGTGTTCCTTTGGAAACTGATCAAAGGATATTTGCACGGTCAATTAGCATGCAAAAATATTCAAGATGAAGAGCTGAGCTGAAGGCCATGCTTTTGCCTTCTCCACTCTTGCTCATGGTCATTCTTGAGTTCATGCTCAAGCAGTCTACCAGCACCCCGTGTTACATCAAACCCACTGTGGTGGTGTAAATGAGCATGGCCCCTATTGGTTCATACATTTGAATGCTTGGTCCCTCGTGGGTGGAACAATTTTGGGAAGGATTAGGAGGAATGCCCTTCTTGGATGGGGTGTATCACAAGAGTGGCTTTGAGGTTCCCAAAGCCCATGCCAAGCCCAGTTTTTCTCTCTCTCTCTCTTTGCCTCCAGCTTGCTGATAAAACAGAACCACTTAACTGTTGCCTCAGTGCTATACTGCCTGCCATGCCGTCGTGCCCCCTGCCATGGTGGTCATTCATTGACCCTCTGAAACAGTAAGCAAGCTCCCAATTAACAGCTTTCTTATGGAAGTTGCCTTAGTTATGGTGTTCTTTCATAGCAATAAAAAAGAGACGAAGTCAGCCATCATCCCTAGGACTCAGACCTGAGTCTTCTCAGGGGCTACTCAGTAGCCTGTTCACTACATTCATAATAATGATTCCAATTGTTGAATGTGAGCTGTGGGTATGACATTTGACTGACTACTTATTGCTAATGCTTCAACCCATCTGGAACTTCAGGTATGAGCACCCCATTATACAGGTAATCCAAATGATCAGCCCTAAGTTGAGACAGGATGTTTATCTCTATCTTTGTAAACACAAGACTCAGCCTATGTGGTCACATTACTGGAGATATTACTGGACCCTTGGCATTAGAAACTATTTTCAAACTATTGTGTGGGTCTTGAATAGATCATTTTAAAGGTATTTTTTGAAAAAAATTTCCTTATTCTTGAGATTTTCATGCATGTATACAATGAGATATGTTCATATTCTTTCCTATTCCCTGTCCAATTTCCCCTCATACCTTCCTCAACACCAACACACCCCCTTCCAGCTTTATGTCTCACTCATCTATTTATCTACTGTCTGCCTGTCTGTCTGTCTGTCTATCTATCTATCTATCTATCTATCTATCTATCTATCTATCTATCTATCGTGTGTGTGTGTGTATTATCTATCTATTGTCTAAGCCAATCTATATCTCTATAGAGATATAGAGATAGATATAGAATGAGAGACAAAGATAGAGATAAGGATAGAGATAGAAATAGAGATAAAGATATCTACCTCTAAGTCAGGCTAGAGATGTCAATAAGTGTATGATGTGGGGCCACCCACTGGAGCATGGGAAACTTATCATTGGCCATATCTCCCTAAGGTATAATTTTCCTTCCCCTGAAAACTTTCAAGAGATCATTTTAAAGAACCGTTCTGCCTTACAGTGAGTCTTTCTTTCTAGACCCTCTCAGTGTTGCTCTTACCAAGAGATAATGCCTTCATGGTAATGTTATTTGTCAGAATCTGGCCAACCCATTCTCTGTTGATAGAACACCTGGTTGCTTGGACAGAGGATACTCTAGAGAATGGTCCTGCTACCTGCTCTAACCTGACTCACCTCTCCACTGCCTGACGCCCAAGCGTCTACCCTTAATCCCAAACATGTACCAATGTGAAGACTGCTTTGCTCATTTTATAGTCATGTTGTTGTGTCCTGGTTCTATGAGCGGTAGCTGAGATGTACCATTTAGACCACCTTTCTAGTCACTTCAACTGTGGCACCCTGGCAGCTCCTGCAATACCCTGGGAACTTCACAAGGCTCTTTCCCTTTGCCTTCATAATAACCTTGTAAGATAGGTTTTGGTTTCATTCCATTTTACAAATAAATAAATTGTAACATAAATGACAGATTATGAACCCAAGGCAGTCAGCTTCAGATCTCAGCTCTGAAACACTGCAGAGGTTCATGAAGGTGCCTCGTGAACCATGGAAGCAGCAGCCAAATGTATAAGAATGGAGATGAGAGAGGAATATTATTTAGCTGCACAGAACCAGAAAGGCTCTTTGCAGTCAATCATACAGGAGCTATGGGCTGTCTGGTAGGCACTGATGAGCCACAAAGAATGAATCTACAGGAAGAATTCCTCAGGAAGAGAGGTAGAGACTGGCTGACTATTGGAAGATTCTTGTCCAAAGTCCCAACCTATCTCGTTTGAGTTTGTGCCATGTTATTAGATACCGGGTACTGTACAAGACAGAATGTATCCTTTGTCCACCAGTCCAAACAGTGGATTTTTAAAATGTCTTTATCCTTCAGAAGACTTCCAATTTCTCCATGGTTCATTGCTATCTCTGGAATGGCACATTCCTTCTATAAGCATGAAAGGACCTTGAGTAAGGACAATGACCCAGGCAGGAGATCCGCTCTCAGCCATGTCAAATGAGGGAATTCATAACCCATTCTAAGGAAAAGCTTTCATAGCTGCTCTACCCTACCTATTACTCCTAATCAGGGACAGATGGTGGTGGGCTATTTAGCCTCCATGCATTTCCTGAAAGTGACATGTTTCTGCTCATCTCTCTTGATGGCTAAACTGAGGAGAACACCAAGTAAGATGGTTAGAAAGAAACTGAACATAACATGCACCCCCCCCCTCAGACACTACACCCCTCACTTACTCCAACTGCTTCACAAAACAATAACTATTGTAGTAAGTGTGCACCCTGTGTTTTTTGCTGAAAGTGCAGTTCCAAAAAAAGTCTAATGTCCACTCTACCCTGCAATAGTACTGACCACAGCAGAAGCTGTTGTGAGTGTTCTGCTGTCTTAATCTTCTGACTTCCACATCCTTTCTAACACAATCTCATTGTACAGCATCCCCTTGGCTAGACCTCATGTCTCTGATCCTAGGACATTGCCTCTCCAGATGTGCCATCATGGGTGGTCTCTCTGACTGTTTTCTTCCTAAGTCTCTTCTTGCCCATTGCTAACATTAGTGATGTTCTTTTCTTAATTTTCAGAGTCTAAAGTCTTTATTTTATTGTTCACGAACATTGCTTTCTCAAATAATCTTTGCCTTGACAGGAGAGCTTATAATGTCAATTTTGATACTTGCAAAAACCCCCAAGTGAGAAGACTCAAAATCCTTCAGTTTCACAAATGGATCTTGGCCTAACCTCTCTGTCACTGCTAGTATGTATTAGTATATGTACACACATGTATGTCTCATGTGTGAATATGACTACATGTATGTATATATGTGTATATTATGTTATATAATATATGTATATATACATAAACATGCAGGTGTCATTTGCTATGTATTTTACTCTTTTTCTTGACTTCATTGTATTTTTCCAGGGCTGTTATATATAACTAATATTGCCTTAGAATTTCTGGGAGTCCTGGTTAGGTGCAAGGAGAAACACTTAGGGAGTTCTGAAATTAGCAGTGCTCAGCACCTGTGGAGGGATAGTGGTCTGGAGTTGGCTGTTGGAATAAAATACAAATGGAAGAGCTGAAGGAAACCAAAGCATTGAATAGTGGCAAACAGCCTCTAACACATCACTCCTCTAGTATGAAAAGTGTCATGTGTGAAAAACAACGACGACAACAACAAAACCCTACTCTGATAATTGTGAATAGTCAAAGTATTCCAGAGTTCATTAAAATGATATGAAATTATATGAAATTATATGGAATCATATGGAATATGATATGATATGAATTGATATGGAATGATATGAATATTCATCCCATTCAGCAGGTTTTGCTTCTCTGGTTTCTGTTGGGACCGTAGACCCTACCTCCTAAGCTCTAGCATCTACTTGTGAAGACCTTCCTGTAAGTTTAGAATTTTACAGCTTTGCCTAGACATCTTAAAAATTTGTTTCCATTCGTGTGTGTTTATGTGTGTGAGGGGGCGGAGTTTGGGTGCCTATGGAGGCCAGAGTATGGCACAGATTGCCTTGGAGCTGGAGTTACAGTTGGTTGAAAGTCACATGACATGCATGCTGGGAACCAACTTGGGTTCCCTGGAAGAGCAATAACCACTGAGACTTCTCTCCAAGCCTTGTTTAGTAGTTTTGCTTGGCTTGCTATTAACATCTTATTCCTACGGGGTCATATTGCATTTTTCCCCAAAGCAAAAACCATCTTTGAAGCCTTGATTAAGTCACCCGATACACGTACAGGTTGGGCTGCTTGACAGTTCCGGATTCTTCCAAGGGAGCCACATTGAGTCTATGACCTCTGCGGATTGTTTGCAGCCCACCGATGACCTCCCCATGGCTCCATGACTGTTTTACTGTGGCCTGCTCATCCCTCCTCCTGCTACTCATTCATTTGAAGAGATGTTACCACATCCATTTACTACCCCAGGCCTGGCCATCCCTTATTCTCCTCCTCTATTTCAAGGAGTTTTGCTTTCTGTTTGTCATCGTTTGTTTGATCTTCACCACAAGTTGGTAAGAAAGGCTCCTTAAAGAAATGAGAAGAAAGCCTGAGGGAACGTGACCTTTGCACACCTCACCCAGCCATGTGTGTCCTTGCAGATAGCCCACTCCTTACCCTTTTTGAAGCTCAGAAGAGAAAGTTGTCTTTGCTTTGGGGAGAAATAGAGGTATTTGGAAGATTTTCTCTACTTCCTAAAACGTAACAGATGTTCTTTAATTAGGATTTTACATTTTTTGGTAACTGGCACTCTTAAGAAGCATGTTACCTCCATGTCAAAAGGTCACTTTTTGGTATGCCAATAAAATATCCCATTTTTTTTTCTGGAGGGAAGAGAAAAAACCAAAAACATTCTTGACTACCAAATATGAGAGAGTACACACACCCAACAAAAGATTCTACAGGAAAACAGACTCAGATATCATGAAACATAACCTGTCTCTTATTTGGATAAAAATACTTTGCTTGCTGCAAACTCCCCAGGTAAAATAGAAAGAAATCACCCGAAAGGACAAAATATGAGTGTTATCTCTCAAAGTGGCCTGTTAGTCGTATGACGCCACCTGCTCCCCTCAATGTGTTTCTAACCAGAAACTTCTGAGGCAGAACAACTTTTACTTTCCCCATTGCAATAGGTCCTTGGTTCTGCGAGCTTTGCGTTTGGAATCCGAGTTTACATAGGGCAAATACATCAGTCTATTTGGGTTGTTGAATTTTTATGAGATGTGAAACTATGTATACAATAACTCACATAAATGTTTTCTCATAGGAATTATTCTGCTTGGCTTTATAGAAAAGGACTGTGAAGCTAAGGTTCAGAAAGGCCACGTCGTTTGTCTTAAGGCCGTTTAGCTGTGGGAGAACTGAGTTGTCACTTGTCATCACATACCACATTCCGAACCCTGCCCTTGTGACACCCTGATAGCTCTTCCTCCTCTCCCATCAGCACCCATCTTTCTCTCATTAATATATTGTATCTGTCTCCCAGATCACATGCTTCTCGTTTTGAGACATGGCAGAATGCGATGCCCTGTCACTTGGCCAATGAGTACTTTCTCACAAGAGCCACAGGGCAATGATGTTAAAATAAGGCACAATGCCCGCCTCTTTCAACTCTCCCCTTGAAACTGTGCCGGGCAGCCAGGTTTCTAAGATTCCCCTGCTACATTCCTTACCTAAGGAACTTGTCTTTGGGAACTTGTCTGTAGGAGCTCTGCTTTCCTTTGTGAGCTTTCACGGGGAGCAGTCAGATATTTCAGATAGTAGAGAGCCTGACAGGTTCGGGCTCTCAGAGAGAGGGAACAAAGGCAGTTTGTGTGAGAGGAAAACATGAATCTGTTTGGCCTCTGACTGAAAGACATAAGTAAGAAACATGGATCTGTAAATCCCAGGTCGACCTGTTTCTTCTCAGTTCCCCAGCTGCCCGCTGCAGTCTGCTGTGGAAACAAATGCTTTATGGAGGGCAATTCTAACAAACCGTTTTCAGTAGAGGCTGCCCGTCTTTTTCTTCAAGCTCTCATGCTGCACTGGGATACTAAGTGGCTCAGAGTGGAAAATTCATGCCACTTTCTGGTTCACCCTGTAACTGTCCCACAGATGTCAGGTTATCCCATCCCTTAGACATCACCCTTCTCCGTCAACCCGAGAGCTGATTTTATAGGGATAGATTGCTGGCAGCCTGGGTTTGGGGTGAGTGACTCTATCTGAATGGCAGAAGTTAAGTGGAAGTATGTGGGGTTCCAGCTGGTGGCCAGGCCCTGCACTGTGTGTTTTCACTGGTGACCTCCTTTTTATTGCACAACCACTTTCCTATGGCCAGCTATAGCTAGGCTAGCTGAGTAAAATCTCGCCTAGATAAGGCCTCACTCAAGGCATAAATAAAATTTTGTTGCCACCTGTGATTTCAATGTGCAGTGAATCTAAACCAGTTTCTGCCTGAAACAATTTCGAAGGCAATTGTTCCTTCTGGAGACTTAGTACTGCAAATCCACCGATCTCAATCCTTTGCCAGACTAGCATCTTCTGTGCATCTGGAGGGGATAGCATTCTACATAATACAACATCAAGGTCTAGAGAAAGAGTAGAATATCCAAAACTCCACAGACTAGGGCATGAAGTCTACCTCTGTCTTATCATAAAGTGAATACTTGATTGTGCTGGGGGTTCCATTCTACTTCTGTTACATGGAATTGATAAAACCCAGTTCATTAGGTTGTTGTGAAGGTAAGATCAGATAATCTTTGTTATGTGCTCTCTCTATATCATATATATGATATATATATATACATATATATATATATGCTAAGCACACATAACAACACACATAACATACCACACACATATGTGTGTATAATATGTGTGTATGTGTGTGTAATATGTGTGTGTGTGTGTATGCTCTTCTCATCTATCCTGCATGCCCAGCTGAAGAGCAGAAGCTATGTGCTCTAGCCTGTTGAGAGCAGACATTTTATAACTAAGAGGAATATAAATAGTAAGCAACAAGTTGAGATACCTGATGTCATTCAAGAGGGAGCGGGACAGAGAAGTTTTTTGCTATGGGCAATGGTTAATGCAGGGATTCAAGACTGGTCAATGTGATGAGAACAAGTGATCACGTAGTGTTCAGTCTGAAATGAGATATCTATACCCCCCTCTGTGCCCCACACCCTTGCTGAGACTCAGGGAAAGAATGTCGAATCAAAAAGTCATGGAATGCCTTGGCCACTGTATTTTTGAATTTAAGGTCTGTATGATTACTTACATGGAACTCACACGTGACTGGACCACAGTACTCTTGAACTTGCAGCCTTTATGATTACTTACATACGATCTGCTCATGATTGGGCCACTGTATTGAAATCGTGGCCTCTATGATTACTTACGTAGGACCCGAATGTGATTCGGACTATCGTTGTCACATCATGAAGCGGGACCACACTTAGGAGGCCTGCCTGAAGTCTGTGAGGAGTCACTGTTTGCTGGAGGAGGGAGGCACATTTTCTTTCGTATTGTAAGCATTGCTGAGGTGCCTATGCTCCAGCGAATACACTCACCCTCGTACTTCTGTAATTAACACTAACTAAGCTCATGGGTTCGTAAAAATAAAATATTAAGACAGGGAAGTAGAAGAGAAATGTAGATCGGGAGAGGAAACGGAACCTCGGAAGTGGGAAGGCAGTAAGAGAGGGCAATGGAGGGTGTACATGATCAAATTACATTGTGTACAGTATGCAAATGTCACAGTGAAACCCATTGTTAAGAATAATTAGCACATGCTAATAAATATCTGTTTTTTTTAAAGGGAGGAGATAGTGCAGAGAGGGCATGAACTGGAATACTCACCCCTTAGCTGAACAGACGGTATCAGAGGGTAAAGAGGTAGAGAGAAATGGTGAGCGTTCAACATGTTCCCAGACATCATGACCCCTGAATAAAAACTTTGGTGAGAGTTCCGTATGGTGTGGCTTTTTTTTCCCACCGAATGTCTTTTTCACTAGGCAGAGACACAGACTCAAGACTCCCTGAAAAACAAACCCGCTTTTTCCATCAGAGAATACAAACTGATTACCGAGGTTAGAGCTATGTCCTGCTTTGATGTGCCTCATTTAAGACAATCTCGTCTGTCCTCCCTGGGAAGATGGTGGGAACAGTGAGTGACAGGATTTGCCAGAAAGATAAGTGAGGTAGGCTCCCAGTGATCAACGAGATCTGTGCTCTGTGAAGTCTGGGGGTCACTAAAGGGTCAAGCTGGAGAACCATATTCCTCAGAGCTGGTACTGAATAGAACGGGCCACTCTTCTTTCACCCAAGAGGTGATTGTTCCCCAAAATGCATTGCCTGTAATATTTTAGGTTGCCTTGATTATATAAGTGCTCACTTACACTGTCCTCTCTCCTGTGCGTAGCTGTGGCCTCGTTAAGGTCTGCAGGGAATGCAGAGGAAGGATAGGATACTGTCTCAGCTCTGGAGGAGCTCATTCAGCTAAAACAGAGACGACAAACCAAGAAAAAGCACACGATAGATCCCGTATGCTCTTGATCCTGAGTGTAAGTGGGCCAGGGGAGTAAGAGACCAAGTCCTTATGTTCCGGCAGCTGCTGATCTCTAATGAAATATTCATCGAACCTCAGTAAAATGGAGAGAAAACAAGGTGTGTTTTAACTTTGGAATATGATTGTGTGACACAATACACACAGGCACATAATTTATTATTATTCTGAATTTAGTTTTTTATTTTGTAGTGCTAATGTATTTATATGTATTGAGCTGTCTTTCCTTATGACAAATTGTTATTTTGATTATTTCTTTGTGGGTTTTTTTTTTGCCCTTATTATGTGGAATGATAAGAAGCCTATAATGTCAAAGCAATTAAGCAAAAAATAATATTATTGGTCAGTAGACAGGTTTGCATGAAGATTGTAACTGGGACAGTGAGAGGAAACTTGTTTGGGGGAGAATGAGTGTACTAAGAAAGAGGGTGTGTAGAAGTGTTCTCCACTGAGAAGGTTAAGCAAAAGTGCAGACTGTGAAGTTACAGTTCATATAGTTGGGAACAGGATCCATCCTTTGTCTTACACTGGAGTAATGTAATGACAAATTGTATTTGGGAAGGTGTCACATGACATAGAGTAGAGCAAGCAGAAATTAGGGCATTGTTCTATGAGAAAGCAATAATAGGAATTCCATTCAAACTGGCTGAAGACACCACGGTATTCAAGAACTTTCCAAATGGCGGTTCCCACTAAGAGGGAACAAACCAGGGAGTCCAATTCCAGAAAAGTAATCATCAGCTTCCAGTTATCTACTGCCCATGGAGCCAGAGTGTGAAAGTTGGGATTGTCCTTCGATATACCGGTCCACACTGAGAAACACAGAGAAATATTTTGCTGCTAGTTTGGGCTTCAGGTTTTAGCAACTATGCTGCCTTGTGAAAGTCAAAGATCACTTTTTTTGCATATGAAATATTTGCAACACAATTTTCTCTCTGCTATAAGGTCACCCTGTGCATTGTTTTTTAAAAATGGGTTCAATAGGGCACATAGCTCAAAGTATACATGCACCAAGTTTACAGTATTCTGTGTGCTCTTGGGGAAAGCCCACGTCTCTGAGCCTTATTACACTCTAGAGAGAAAGGAAGATCATTAGACCTACCTTTAAACACAGGCTGTGAGAATGAAAGTAAGAAATGAGGAGGAGACATTTTGGGAACTCATAGTCTTTGTACATGCTAGCTTTTGTGTTTATTGTCCATAATAGCTGATATTATATATAAATCCTAGGTCCAAAACCTGAACTAACATAGATTGGTCTGCATTTAAACTGTTACTTAGGTTCCCAAAGGATGTGGTAATCTACATAATAGGCTTGGGTCTAGAGTTTGGACTTAGGAGGAACTGTTAAGCTTGCCTGAACACTGACAGAGCTTATGTTTGGTTGGTGCACAGACTGCATCATAACAGGTTTTCACATAGAACAGATGTCCTGATGCCAAGACACTGCTCTGTGTGACCTGCAGAGGTTGGTTTTCAGTACACAGCAGGGACATAGAAACCCTGTCTTTTAATTAAAACTCAGGGCTTTTCATTCCTACTGTATGCAGTGCCCAGCATTTAATCAGAACAAGGAATCATCACACAGAGTGGCTACTTACAGGTGCTTACAGTCTCCAAGGAAATAAGCCAGGGCACAAGTGCCAACCTATGTTCAGAATAGCCAGGCAAACCTTCCAGATGATTCCAGTTCCCTTATTTAGTATTAAATGGCGTATTGGGATGGGTCAGTACACAATGTCAGGGCTTGGGCTCAGCCAGCTGCTAAAGATATGCAAGTTTAACATTCTGATCTTTGGTTCCTATGTTTATAGTTTGAAAGCAAGACTATCTATCTCTTCTGCCGGTTACACACATCCAGAGAGAGAGAGAGAGAGAGTTAACATCTGGCCTGAAATAAACTCTCAGCTACTTTTTCTACTGAGGGAGGATCTCTCCCTCTCCCTCTCCCTCTCCTCCTTCTATCTCTCTCTCTCCCTCTCTCTTTCTCTCTGTCTCTCTCCCTCTCTCTTTCTCTCTGTCTCTCTCCCCCCTTTTCTCTCTCTGTCTCTTTCTGTCTCTTTCTGTTTCTCTGTCTCTCTCTTTGTCTCTCTCTCTCTCTCTCTCTCTCTCTCTCTCTCTCTCTCTCTCTCTGACACACACACACACATATATACACTTCACTTTACTTCTTTACAGATAAGTGGAAACTGAAGCAGGACTAGACTTTTGGTTGGTTGAGTTTAACTTGCATTGTTAACTTCTGTCAGCTGAGCTCCAGGATACATCTTTTCATATATATACATGATATACATATATATATGATATATTCCTTAAATAGCCCAATAAGGTGATAAGGGAAATTTCATATCCCTAGCCTCTAGACAGAAAACTATAAAGATCTAAAATTTCCTGCCTCTAAGGAACACAGCTAGTCAAATGTAGGCTAAGATCTGAGCTGAGCTAGGTCCTTTTGGTCTTAGCACAGAGGAGACTAGCCATAGTTTTCTCCCCACATTCTATTAAATCTGTAAATGGGAACTTTTAGCATGTCTCTAGTACCACCCACACAAGTCTTGAATGTACATACAAGCATCATATATTTAATTAGTAAACATATCCCAGTATATTTGGGTTGGTATTTAATTATATAAGTGTTTTCTTCACCGTAAATAAAGTTCAATTTCTTTGAATCTACTTATGTTCCTATAACAAGATGAGATTCCAAGCAATTACTATGAAAGATACGGTGATCATTGTGAGACAGCATGAGTAAGGACAGTCATGGATGTCTGTTGAACATTTGCTATTCACCATGCACACTGAACGTTGTATCCCTTCATATCCTCAGAGGACACATTCGTTAAATAAGTGGTTGATTTGTGGATTCTCTCTTTCAGGTGCTATGGGCATTAGGGGTACAGAAACAAAACAGAACCTGTCTTTGTGATAATTAGCATTCTCTTGGGAGCTATGTTTAATAAGTAAAATATATATGCCAGATGGAGAGGAGGGCTATGGAGAAAAATGCAGCAAAATTAAAGACTGGGAGCCTTGGTGGAGAAAGTGATGGTAGAAGAGTTTCACTGAGGCCAGAATTTGAACAAAAACATAAAAGAGATGATGGACAGAAGCTGCCTAACCTCTGGGGGGAAACAATTGCAGGTAGAAATTAGTAGCAGATGCAAAGGACCTGAGGTAGGAGTCTGGCTGGAATATTTAAATAACAAGCCATCAGACAGAGTGGCTACAGTACTGTAAGACAGACAGATAGACCAATGGAATAGAATTGAAGACCCAGAAATGAACCCACACACCTATGGTCACTTGATTTTTGACAAAGGAGCCAAAACCATCAAATGGAAAAAAGATAGCATTTTCAGCAAATGGTGCTGGTTCAACTGGAGGTCAACATGTAGAAGAATGCAGATCGATCCATGCTTATCACCCTGTACAAAGCTTAAGTCCAAGTGGATCAAGGACCTCCACATCAAACCAGACACACTCAAACTAATAGAAGAAAAACTAGGGAAGCATCTGGAACACATGGGCACTGGAAAAAATTTCCTAAACAAAACACCAATGGCTTACGCTCTAAGATCAAGAATCGACAAATGGGATCTCATAAAACTGCAAAGCTTCTGTAAGGCAAAGGACACTGTGGTTAGGACAAAACGGCAACCAAGAGATTGGGAAAAGATCTTTACCAATCCTACAACAGATAGAGGCCTTATATCCAAAATATACAAAGAACTCAAGAAGTTAGACCGTGGGCTGGAGAGATGGCTCAGCGGTTAAGAGCACTGACTGCTCTTCCAGAGGTCTTGAGTTCAATTCCCAGCAACCACATGGTGGCTCACAACCATCTGTAATGAGGTCTGATGCCCTCTTCTGGCCTGTAGGTGCACATGCAGGCAGAAAGCTACATGATGTATACATAACAAATAAATAGATATTTAAAAAAAAAAAAGAAGTTAGACCGCAGGGAAACAAATAACCCTATTAAAAAATGGGGTTCAGAGCTAAACAAAGAATTCACAGCTGAGGAATGCCAAATGGCTGAGAAACACCTAAAGAAATGTTCAACATCGTTAGTCATAAGGGAAATGCAAATCAAAACAACCCTGAGATTTCACCTCACACCAGTGAGAATGGCTATGATCAAAAACTCAGGGTACAACAGATGCTGGCAAGGATGTGGAGAAAGAGGAACACTCCTCCATTGTTGGTGGGATTGCAAACTGGTACAACCATTCTGGAAATCAGTCTGGAGGATCCTCAGAAAATTGGACATTGAACTGCCTGAGGATCCAGCTATACCTCTCTTGGGCATATACCCAAAAGATGCCCCAACATATAAAAAAGACACGTGCTCCACTATGTTCATTGCAGCCTTATTTATAATAGCCAGAAGCTGGAAAGAACCCAGATGCCCTTCAACAGAGGAATGGATACAGAAAATGTGGTACATCTACACAATGGAATATTACTCAGCTATCAAAAACAACGAGTTTATGAAATTCGTAGGCAAATGGTTGGAACTGGAAAACATCATCCTGAGTGAGCTAACCCAATCACAGAAAGACATACATGGTATGCACTCATTGATAAGTGGCTATTAGCCCAAATGCTTGAATTACCCTAGATACCTAGAACAAATGAAACTCAAGACGGATGATCAAAATGTGAATGCTTCACTCCTTCTCTAAAAGGGGAACAAGAATACCCTTGGCAGGGAAGAGAGAGGCAAAGATTAAAACAGAGACTGAAGGAACTCCCATTCAGAGCCTGCCCCACATGTGGCCCATACATATACAGCCATCCAATTAGACAAGATGGATGAAGCAAAGAAGTGCAGACCGACAGGAGCCGGATGTAGATCGCTCCTGAGAGACACAGCCAGAATACAGCAAATACAGAGGCGAATGCCAGCAGCAAACCACTGAACTGAGAATAGGACCCCCATTGAAGGAATCAGAGAAAGAACTGGAAGATCTTGAAGGGGCTCGAGACCCCATATGTACAACAATGCTAAGCAACCAGAGCTTCCAGGGACTAAGCCACTACCTAAAGACTATACATGGACTGACCCTGGACTCTGACCTCATAGGTAGCAATGAATATCCTAGTAAGAGCACCAGTGGAAGGAGAAGCCCTGGGTCCTGCTAAGACTGAACCCCCAGTGAACTAGACTGCTGGGGGGAGGGCGGCAATGGGGGGAGGGTTGGGAGGGGAACACCCATAAGGAAGGGGAGGGGGGAGGGGGATGTTTGCCCGGATACCGGGAAAGGGAATAACACTCGAAATGTATATAAGAAATACTCAAGTTAATAAAAAAAAATGTGTGATTGTTAAAAAAAAAAAGATAAGCCATGCAAAAAAGTGTTACACAGCAAAATTCTATCAGAATTTTATGCATGGATGTAACATATATTGGTTGTACAATATAGTCCAATCAAAGACAAAAAAAAAAAAAGAGACCAGTAGGAGAGGAAATAGATCAGACATTTATTAGAGCCAGGCTGTGAGCTGATGGGAAGTGTTGACTTCCATTCTAAAGGAGAAGGAAGCGGCAGGAGAATTTACCAAAAGTGAAGTGACCTGATGTGTTTTGAGAAGATCATCATAGATACTCACAGGAGACAGGGTTTTGCAGCAGTGTAGCAGTGATAGGGGCTGAGACCTGACTAGTAGATGCTAGATTGATGAAGGGTGGTTGGATTTGGGGATACAGAAGAAAAACAGAGCTGACGGCATTTTCTCAGTTGAAGGGGTATGTTGGCTAGTTCTATGTCAACATGACACAGCTAATCATTTGGGAAAAGGGAAACTTAATTGAGAAAAAGCCTCCACCAGATTGCCCTATAGGCAAGCTTATTGGGCATTTCCTTGATTGATGATCTAGGTGGGAGTGCCCAGACCATGGTGGCCAGTGCCATCCCTAAACTGGTAGTCCTGAGTACCCAAAGAAAACAGACTGAGCTAGTGATAAGAAGCAAGCCAGTAAGCTGTACTACTCCACAACTTATGCTTCAGTTCCTGCCTCTAGGTTCCTGTCTTGACTACCCTTAAGGATGGACTTCAATGTCATGGTATAAGCAGGGAAAGGCTGCACAAGTTGCTGCTGGTCATGGCACTTTATCACAGAAATAGAAATCATAACTAAGACAAGGAATTATAGAGCACAAGATATAGGCACTAAGGATGAATCTATGGTTTTGGAATCTGGAGTTGGATTTGCCTTTCATGTGAACAAGAAAAGTCACAGGAGCTGTTCCCTGTTGTCTGATATCCAGGCAGGTAGGCATTACCACTCAATTCTGTCTTCTTTCACTAGTTTTTAAAAAGGGATAAATAAATAAATAAATAAATAAAGAATCTATAAATTATTTGATTCATTCCAATGAAGTTCATGAGCAGACATGGGATGGATAGAAGAGTGAGAGAACTCAAAATCTCTCTGTCTGACTCTCTGTCTCTGTTTCTCTCTGTCTCTGTCTCTCTCTGTGTCTCTGCCTCTGTGTCTCTCTCTCTTCCTCTCTCTCTTCCTCTCTTCCTCTCTCTCTCTCTCTCTCTCTCTCTCTCTCTCTCTCTCTCTCTCTCTCTCTCTCTCTCTCCTTGAATTTAATTAGAAATCCAGTTCTTGTTTTGAAATTAGAGTGCTCTAGTAAATCCAAGCCAAGCTCTTGGTCAACTTGTTGATTATGGAAAAGGGTGTTTTCCTGGCAACTCATCCATATATTCCCTCAGCTTTTTTTCTATCCAACTGATGGGTCTAAATGCCAAATTCTTTCTTTTTCTCCAAATTATATCTCCTTGGATAACTTTTCTGCAGGCCTTGGAGCAACCACAGTGGTTATTTATAGTTGAGATTTAAACTAAAAAGCATTTCTAAGAGGAAAACAAATGCCAGAAGCATGAAGGGCTCACTGGACTGAAGAAACAGTAATGCCTATGACATTATACAACACAATGCCCATGAAAGGCAGGGTAGGCAACCCTTTCCATACCTCCCAGGCTCCACGTCTTTCTCCTTCCATGCCCAGAGATAACTTCCACCTTGGGATGGACTTTAACTATAGGCAACAAATAGATGAATTGACTAGGACTAAATCTTTGCCCTGGAATGAGGACTGAATACAACTTGTTTGCAGCACTGACTTGGTATATAGAATACTATCAATTATACAATGAATGCAAATGTAAGTTTCCCTTTATTTCCTCCAGGGATCAATCAAAATGACCAGCTAGCATTGCTAGGTATCTGACAATTGAAAGCTCTTGGTAGCTTTAGTTCTTCCTGGTTTTAGTGCTATGCTTTAGTGTACGGAGGAGCAAGGGGAAGGTGAAAGCAGCCCAGGGAGTGTCTTGTAATCTTGCATGACATTTGGAAGGTTTAGACTTAGAAGAAGAGAAGGCAAATGAGAAATGTAAATGTAAAATTACATGGGTGGTTCCATTTCTTTTAATATTTGGAAATGTTTCTTAAGGCTTAAGGGTAGTGTTGCTCAGTAGGTAAAGTAAGCCCTTTTTATAATAGTATGAGAGCTAGAGTTAGGTTCCCTCATAAAAGCTGGGGACATGAGATGGCTGCCTGCAATGTCAGCACATGGGAGGTAGAGAGAGGCAGGAAATTTCTTGGCCATGTTGCTCAGCCAGACTAGCCAGAAACAGTGAGCTGTGGGTTCATTGAGGCACTCAGTGAATAGAGCGGAGAGCAATTGAGAAAGACGCTCACTTCAGACCTCAGCATATGTGCTCACACACTGTATGTGCACCGCTCAACCCACACATGCATACCCCTAGACATGCTAACATTCATATATAGATGCCACATATCACATACATACATATTAAAAGAAGAGAGAAAACTTTCATTAGGTCAAGAGAAAGAATACAGTTGTCATTCATGAAGCAGGTAGTATGATGAAAAGTCGAGATCAACGTAAATAGGGCAGACTGTACCCAAGGATTCTGATGAATGGTTGACTGTGACCAGGCACAACTGTCTTTGAGAAGTGCATGGGAATTTTTCCCTTGTGAATGTAGATAAGAAAGGCAGCAGGATCAAAAAGCCTCAGTTTTCTATAACTTGAGAAGCACAAGATCATTCCTAAGATTAAAAAGGCTGGACAGTGAGTAGGGCATTTGACACCAGTGAAGATTTAGCAAAGGAGTATAAACTAAGGAGAAATAGAAAAGGGAGATGACCAGAAACTGATAAAGAGACTGGTTATGTTGGTGCAGTTTGGAGAGCATGTGTGTGTGTGTGTGTGTGTGTGTGTGTGTGTGTGTGTGTGTGTGTGCCAATCTGCATAGCCCATGTAGAAAGAAACTCTGTGCAACTTAAGTGTAGAAATGGAACAAAAATGAAAATGCTGAAGCAAAGTTCAGCTCATATTCAAGTAGTCACAAGATGGAGAGAAAAGGAGCAATGTGGATTTATGAAAGAGTAGTTCAATAACCCATTACAGGACCAATTGGTACAGAAAAGAAAAAGATGAGAAATTAAAATATAACTGATGGACTGGAGATAAATCAAAGAGCCAATGGTTGAAAGTAAGGTGAATAAGATGTTGAGGCTCCTAGAAGTTAGCCTATGTAAAAAGGTAATTATAATATGTCAGATTGTATTCCACACAATAATTACAAGGTTTAAGGAATGACCATAAAAGGGAATGAGTAGTTTCTGTGGACTGGGGTGAAGATGAAAGCTTTGGGAGCTGATGATGCTAAAAGCTAGGCATGGAAAATGAGATCACTCTGGTCATAACAGAGAAGTTGATCAGGGTCTAGAACACCCAGCATAAAAAGAGGAGCCACCATGAATCCAATTGGAGACAGCAATGGGTCAGTATAGACACTGTAGGAATAAAGGCCTTCACAAGAAGAGAGATGAATAAAAATGAAAAGGCAATACTGAGACCCAGAGGAATCAGTAAGCCTACCTCCTGACACCACACAAGATACCATGTAAAAAAAATCAGAAGCTTTCATTTGAGAGAGCTAAGCAGAAAGTCATTTCTTAGGAGAGTATATATTAGGATATTAGTATATACTAATATATCATATATTATTATATATGTATATACATTTTATATATTACATATTGTGTTATATATTATATAATATATTACATACTAATTATAATTATTATGTCTACTAATATTATATATTATTAATACATATTACTATATACTAATATATACCAGGATATATTAGGATTGATATTTATTATGTAGTTAATAAAGGGGAATTTGTTTATGATAAATGGTTCTCGAGATCTTATGGGGAACATTTGCAGCACAGCAGAAGAATAAGTTTGGGGTTAGGATTGAGGGAGTTTGAGCAGAAAGGGGATGCAAATCGGAGGAAAGGGGATGAATATGGGACTTTGCGCTTCATAACAACAGAAAGGCAGAAAAGTGTGCTGGCTACAGTCACAGAGAACAGTAGCATAGAGTGCCGAGCTAAAAGCTTGTCATCTGGCTTATGTGTTAGTGACTGGTACATGAGTATACATTCAAGGTCAATGACTCAACAAAGCGTTCAAATGCTGACAGATAAGTGGGGTGACCCCGGGGCTTTTGTTTGCTGTTACCCTTCGGGCATGGTCAACATTCTTTTTTGTCTTTTCTTGTACTCTTAGTAACCTTTTCCCTTGCCATTCAGCCACAGATGTCAATCTCCATGTCACCTTGTGTTGAAGTCTCCATTTAGTGTTTACTCTGGCTATATTGCCAATTAATGTCTATGTGGTTTTAATACCTAAAATAAATTTACCAAAATGTCTCTTACCCACTAAGGCAGGTTCACTTAGAGTCTCTGACAGAATACAGTGTCTTTGGTAAGAAGAAAAATCTCATTGGGACCCAAACTAAAAGTTGATTCCTCCTTATTTCTCTTACTGAATAACATATTTGAACCTCATTACATCCTGTATAAAGTCCTTTTCTTCCCTCCCATAGTACTCCATATCCAAATTATTCTTGCCTTACTACTTCATCCTAACTCTCATTTGGGTAATACAACTGCCCTAATTTACAAGAGTATGTGCTCTTCTTTGCATCTTTATTTACAGGTATAAATGCCTCCGACCTGCCTCCGATATCATCTAGAATGTTCTGGATAGTGAACAATGCAAGACTGACTGGGAAGTCTGGGGACTCTACATATTACTTCATAATAGGCAAAATTCAACTGAGAAATCCTGACTGCAGACACATTCTCTAGAACACTGCTCTCATCATGCAGAGCTAGGAGTGTGATGGAGGGCAGAAGGTGAGGTGCCTTTATTTTAGTATCAGAGGTTGCTCTTATGTGACTTGGTCTCCAACATCGTTATCTTGAATACCTTGACCTAACCAAATGCTAGAATTTCTTTGCCCAGACCTACCACTGCGCCCTTCCTGCTCTAGCTGTCTCCGCTTGCTGTTTGAACTTAACCTGAATAGCATTCTTCCAGTCTTCGGGGCTGCTCTGGGATCAACCTATTGCCCTACATTTCTAACAGATGGAGAACACAGGCTTTGGCTGAAGATCATGTTGGTCAAGGGGCTTGAAACTGAACTAGAGGTCACAAATCCAGACAACACTGCCAGCCTGTACATTGTGGTAAGCAGAATGATTTTACACAGACAGCCCTGCCTGTTGTCCATCCAAACTGTCGCCCATTTACACAGAGAAAATGACAGTATCCGGGAAATCACATTTCTATAGATTTGATTATATCTCTACAGTATTTTAAAATTATAGGGTTTCCTGGTAACTCAAAGAAAAAATTCTTATCGAAACCGGAAGGCAAACTTGCGAGCAAACTTCGCTCTGTTATTCTGTTCCCATCTCTTGTCATCCTTAATCCTGCTCTGATGTTCCACATTCACTGCAGAATTCTCCTTCAACACAGAAGGATTGTCATAGGCTCACACATTAGTCTCTAGGTTTAAATTTTCCTTTGTTCATTTTTGCCTAAAATTTCCCCTCCAACCAAACCATAACAAATTCCAATACAACCTCTATTGGAAGATTTCTTCCAGTGTCTACAGCCAGTGAAAATGTTTATCTCCTATATGCTGCTTCCAAACATGTCTACGAAGACATTGATACATTTGTAGACTAGGCTACCAAACTATGGTTTGGGACAAGACCTGGAAGGCACAATCTATGTGGAGGAAGTCTCCAGAGAAACCTTTGTTTTGCTCTTCATGTCTTTGACCTGATGAGGTGAGGCCTGCCAGATTACTGATGATAATCTCCTTTGCCCAGCATCAGCTGATGGCAGATTTTTAGAACATCTGGAAAACATGTTTACAGCCCTAACTAGGTCAGCAATTCTTAAACTTTCTCCATTTGTAGCCTCTTTTTTATGTCTGAGAAATTTTTACACGATGCTGAGTATACAGTTACATAAAATAGCCATACAAACTAAACATTTACTGCTAACAACTCATAAGGAGATTTATTTTAAGGTGATTCTTTGGTATACAATACACTTGCTACTTATTAAAGATTAAAGCAAATTTGCATAGTGAGGGGATATCTGCATATTTGTTTTTGTATAAAGAATTGAATATTGGCTGAATGTTTAATATTATGGAATGTAGAATATCTTTAGTGGTTTTTCAGAGTTGTTCAGTGTTTTGATTTTATAATCATCAATGTATATAACACCATTCCACATAAACACTACTATAAAACGACAAACTTATGTTTAAGGGTGTTACTAAAATTGTTAGAAATTCTTTCTCAATCTCAAGCCAAAATTCACTTGAAAATTTTTTTTATAAAGCACCAGTTGACTACTCAACTGGCAACTTTAAAGATCAAATCAACACAATAAAACTCAAAGAAATGCTGATTTGATACTTGCATATTGCAGAATGACAGTATGAAAATATTTGTTTTCTATATTGAAACCACCACAGTTCTGTAAGAACAGAAAACTTTATGAGTACAGTAAAAACTCTGCATTTCATAACATACAATAGTCTTGAATCTCAGCTAAGGCATTTAAAGCTTTGTCGGCATGTCATGGCGCGATGCCATGCTCAGCATAAAGTATGCACATTGGGTGGGTGCTCACCACCAAGGCCGTAGAGGAGTGATGGGATATGCACAGCATAGGTAGGTACTACGATGCCTCAGATTGATCACACAATTGATTTTGACCGAATTGTTGGATGTTATGCAATAGGTAACCTTTTGTTATTATCATTTTTTGTGTCCCCACCTTCAGTTACATGGCCTCATGTGGAACTGTGTGGCCCACAGATTAAAAGCTAAGAAACTGGGGTTGGGGATTTAGCTCAGTGGTAGAGCGCTTGCCTAGGAAGCGCAAGGCCCTGGGTTCGGTCCCCAGCTCCGGAAAAAAAAAAAAAAAGCTAAGAAACTGTGGGCAATGTAAGTGTTTAACTAAATATCTCAGTGCTCTAGACTGACCAGGTTAACGTAGGAGCCAGGCATCATAGGCCAGCAGAATCATCACTGTCCTGTTGGAACCAAAGTTTTCAACATTTGGGAGCAGCTACAGGAGAAGGATGGAAACAAGAGCCACTTAGCTTTCTTGTCTCCTGTCAGTCATATATATTACTATGCTATATATATATATATATATATAATTAGAAAGCTAAGAGGCATAAAGATCATCTATACATGTATGTCAAGCAACAAAACTTTAAAATATCAAAGCAATTTAATATAATTTGATGTAAAATGTAGAATTCTATATAGTTTCAGATTTCCACACTGTGGGAAACCAAACAGCTAGACAATAACAAATACAATGAAGATATAAATAATCTGAATACTGCTACCAGATATTTTTATCTAATTAATGCTTATAAAACAAAAACTGAGCACTTTATTAGTATGTGATATTTTCAATAGTTTATGGTACAAACACAAAAAATGACCAACTACCAAATCATGAAAAGTCTCAATAAACTTGTTATCAAATAATAAAATTCAATGTAAAATTATTAGTAATAACATATCTAGATGTTAATTTTTAAGGTTAACATAGTAGATGCACACATTACAAATATATACATACATATGTATATATAAACACACATGCATAAATATATACATACATGTACTCAATTGTATCTCATAAACAAACATGGATTTTTGTGGAGAACAAGTTTATGCGAATGGTGAACTTAGATAAATAGTCTTGTAAGGCTATTGTCTCTTGTTGGACCTTGAGGTCTACAGGGTTGGCTGTTAGAGGCGACCACAAGCAAGCTGGGATCCTGTGATGACAAATGAGAACATCGGTCTACTCTCTGTGCCTCTGATCTAGTGATAATATTGTCTTTAAAAAGCCAGGATTTTTATTTACATTGATATTATACCCAGGATTTGATGCATACTGAACATATTCTTTACCGTTGGCTTGCATACCTAGTCTTCAAACCAAATCTTTTATCACTAAGGTAAGTGCACTCACCTGACCTATGAGTGAGAAAAGCTGCAGGAGAATTCACAGAAGACAGTAGAGTAATTGCAGGTCGAGCATTGCTTCATGCCAGTGAAGTCAATTTGTGTACCAGCAACGCCCCATTTGAGCCACAAAACTGGCGTTACTTTTATTACAGTCACCTTACCAACTCAAGAATTGCTCTTGCCTACAATGTACAAAAACATACAAATCAGGAGATTCCGAGAACTGTATTCAATTCTGACTCAGTTGATGGGTCATAATTTATTCATACTAAGAAAATATGAGGGGCTCAAACTTCACCATGCACTAGTAAATAATCTATAAATTGAAAGTGGGATCACAAATTTGATTCAAAAATATTTTTATTTGAATGACAATGAAAATACAATATACTAAAATTTGTGGGGTGGGTCTAAAACAGCATCCAGGTGAATGTTTTAACTTTACATGCTAACATTCGGAAATGGAAAACAAGATCTAATGTCTTATGCAGATAATTAATGTTCAAAGAAACTAGAAAGGAAGAAAGAGTAGAAGGTAATGAAATAGGAGGCAAACTATGTTAAATTAATGAAGGGAAAATTTGTTGTTTGAAAGAATATCAAAATTAATAGCCTGTAGCTAGACTAATAAAGAAAATAAAAGTCAAATTACTAACATCAGTAATAAAGAAAGAAACATCAAAGCATGTTGGAGAGAAAATAAGTGGATAAGAAGAGAATAAAGTAGCAATTTTATGCCAATATATTTGGCTTAAGTGAAGTAGGTTATTCTCTTTAAAAAGAAGGTTTACAGAAAAAAAATGAAGCAAAATAACTACATTTGCTTATTTCTATAAAAATTGAACTTATTATCATTAACCTCCCCAGATAGCTATATATTTTATCAGATATTTCAGTGCAATCAACATTGTATGCAGCTCTTTTAAAAAATAGAGAAGAAAATATTTATTAGCTTTATATGACTAACTTTAATTTTAAAACTTGCCATCAATTATTCTCGTGGGCATTAAACAAAAACTACTTTGTAAAGTATCAATAAATTTAGTTCTATAAGGTTTAAACATGTGTAACATACTACTCTCCCTGGGATTAACCTGAGGATTCATGGTTGGTTGGCTTTAATACCCCAAGAAATATAATTTTCTATATTTAAGTAATGAAAGAACAATCTTTACAATGGTTGTAAACAAAATTTAAAATCTACTACCCATTAATGATTAATGGAAAAAGTTCTTTTCTTTTAATTTTTTTTTTTTTGGTTCTTTTTTTTTCGGAGCTGGGGACCGAACCCAGGGCCTTGCGCTTCCTAGGTAAGCGCTCTACCACTGAGCTAAATCCCCAGCCCCGAAAAAGTTCTTTTCTTAAGTTGGAAAAAGAAATATCCTCTAAATGTCAAAGGCTACCAACTTACAAGTGCCTTCCCTACATTCATGAAGAATCAGATATAGTCACATTGAGCAAAATATACTACACAAGTATGAGAGTTACTTTCTTATTGCTCTCACCAAATACCAACAAAAGCAGCCTAAGGAAGATGAGTGTATCCGCACCCGGAGTTTAAGGGTGTGGCCCATCATGGTGGGGAGGTAAGAAGGGAATTTCTTAAGACAGCTAGCTGGTCACATGGCACTTGCAATAAAAAAGCAGAGAGATTTACATGTTTTTATTCTGTCAGCCCCCATGAAATGGTGTTGCCCACAGTTAAGGTGGGTATTTCCACCTCCATTAACTCATTCTAGATAATTCCTTATAGGCATGCCTAGATGAGCATAGAGCCTATCAAGTTGACAGGACTATTAATCATCACAGAAGGGACCTGACAACACTAAGCCCAGGTGGAAATGTTTGTAGAACAAGTACCTGACAAAGAAGAGACTCCAGAATGAATGAGAAACTCCCACAGTTGCCCCTATTGAATCCAAATGCTCAATGAAGACATGGAGAACAGCTCAATACATATTTCACCAAGTACATATATGCAATAGGCAAACAATCAACTTATACACATTCTTAATCAATTGAGAAATGTAATTTTAAACTGCGGGAAGGTTTCTTGTACTCACGTGGCATGACTTCAATCACAAGGACTAGTACTAACAGTGATGGAAGAAGGTGTGGGTGAGTGGGATCCGTATACAATGTTCATGGGAGAAAAATGATACAACCTTTGGAGCGAATCATCCTGTTTTCTCATGAAGCTAAATGTATACACACTCACCTTATTCCCAGAAACTCAATTTACCCAAGAGAAAAGCAAGTTAAACAATAACATTTATGTCAAATTTACTTACGATAAACTACATGAAAATTGATAATCAATTTTCTATATTCATAGTGCTATACCTAGTTAAGATTAGCATGGGAGGATTGAAAATATATGTTTGCATCAATTTCCAGAACACTATATTTAATGGGAAAAAATTCACTACTTGATTCTGTAGGACACCTGAGAACAAACAGATCTCATCAGTGTTGGGAAAAAAGAGTAGGTGTGTTGTTGTAATAATATAAAAATAAAATAGGTATTGTTGTCTATTAGCCTGCTAGGTCTGCACTGTGGTGCCCCAAGATATCTGCTAGATATCTTGGCAGAAACACATCCCAGGCACACAATTTCCTACACTCAAACCCTCACATAAAAGAACACACAACACAATAATCTTAGATCCAATTGATAAGATATAATTGCCCACTTAAACATACAAAGCCCGGTACCATCCATCCCTTAGGAACATTGATAACAACCTGTAAATACACAGAACAGAATCTTTTTTTTTTATTAACTTGAGTATTTCTTATTTGCATTTCGAGTGTTATTCCCTTTCCCGGTTAACGGGCCAACATCCCCCTAACCCCTCCCCCTCCCCTTCTTTATGGGTGTTCCCCTCCCCATCCTCCCCCCATTGCCGTCCTCCCCCCAACAATCACGTTCACTGGGGGTTCAGTCTTGGCAGGACCAAGGGCTTCCCCTTCCACTGGTGCTCTTACTAGGATATTCATTGCTACCTATGGGGTCAGAGTCCAGGGTCAGTCCATGTATAGTCTTTGGATAGTGGCTTAGTCCCTGGAAGCTCTGGTTGCTTGGCATTGTTGCACAGAACAGAATCTTAACGTCACCTGGCATGTTGTCCTGTCACAGCTTCTCTGCCTCTCCTCCTCCTGTCTCTCCTCTCTCCTAGTCTCTTCCTCTTCCTTCAAACTTCTCTCCCACCCATCCTTCCTTCTTCTCCAATGACAGGCCTCCTTCTATCCTGTACCTGCCTCACCTGTGACATCATCCTACATAGGTGTTACCTCCAGATCATTAAGGGAAGCCAGTGACTGCAAAGTGAAAAGGGACATTTCACTTATGTAATGTGATACATCTTAGTGCATGCTTGAGTTCAAATATACACAGTCAACAACCAAAAAAAAAATACAGTTAAGATTAAAGTATTTCATTCTATGTAAATTTTACAGCCAAAGAAAGTGTCTATCAATTAAATAACAGACTTTCATAATGATGTGCATGAAGGAATACTCATAACATACTTTGAAAGGTGTCGACAATAGGCTAGAAGGGTGGATGCCTAGGAAGATAGAATATGTAGTTTTAGTAAAGGAAGTCAAAGGTTAATGGCTAAATTTAAATGATTATTATTGAAGTGTTCATGGGCAGATTCTTCAACTTCTATGGTTTGTAAACATTTTCTTCATTCATGTTCAAGGAGGAATTTCAGAGAGTCAAAAGTCAGAAATATATATATATATGTGTGTGTGTGTGTGTGTGTGTGTGTGTGTGTGTTATTATTGTGTCTTCAGAAATATAAGAGTTTGTGACTGGAAGGTGGCTTAGTAAGTAAAGTGCATGTGGATAAGTATGTTAACCTGAGTTCAGTTCTCCAGCACCCATGTAAGTCATGCAAAGTAGCACATATCTGTAACCCAAGGACTCGTAGGGAGACCATGTAGGGTGCGACCTCACAGATTCCAGGGTACTAACACAAATAATGAGCTCCAGGTTCAATGCTAGATACTGTTTCAAATAATAAGGCAGAGAGCCATACAGGAAGATATCTGATATTGACACCTAGTCTCCAGACACATGGGTGTACATATCACATATGTGCACATACACACAGCACACACGCACACACACACATGTGCATGCACACATACATGCACACACACGTGAAGGCTTGCATGTGCAAGCAAACATTCGAGAATTTCCTTTCAAATATGGCACTAGTATGATGTTTCCCCACTAATATTCTCTAGGCCACCACCTGATGAAGAAGGGAAGGCATCTAGAATAGTTATCTAATATTCCTGAGAACTGACTTCTACTTGAACAAAGGAATTCCTACAGCCAGGCTTTAAGAAGCAAATGCTTCATTAAGCATGGAAATAGATTAGGTTAGTGTCTTGTTTTCTCAAAACCCAGGTCTTGAAATAGGTGGAGTGCGAGTCTCAGTCTGAAACCAGAAAGTGATTTCCTCATTGAGCAGCCGTATCTGGAGGAATCAGCCACTTGATTGACAGAGCCTCTGATGGACTCCAAATTTCTGTAGCACAATACTACTGCAGGTGTCGTTCAAAAGGGTGTCTGAGGAATGGCAGTGAGCCTTGTCCCTGGTTAGTCATACTTGACTATGCACAAACAAGACCTTTGTTTAGCCTGAAAGGAGGTTTAATCTACCATTCCATATGTCTCAGACTGTTGACTTGTTCTCTATAACATTACACACATCTATATTTTTCTCTAGATGTAAATATTTTTTGCCTACAATATGATAATATTGACGTAGTTCAAGAAGAATACTATTCTAATTAATGAGATTTGGCTTTCAGTGTTGTTAGCTCCAGTCCTATTGTTTCTAGGAGACTGCACTACATTTGACCTGTAGGAAGGCAGGAGTCCTCTGAAAGATGCTGTGATTGGCCCAGAGGATTGAAGTAGAAGTCTGCCCTGACACAGAGAAACTCCCTTCCCTTCTCCTTTCCTTTACTCACCCTCTCTTCCCTCATTCTTTCCCTGTTATTCTTGTGCCAACAAACCATAAAAATGGGTATCTAGAGCTCCATCTAGATTTATACACATAGAACATCTGTATCTACATAATAAAACAACATTGTTTTCTTTTTATGGTAGGCATATGCGAATCGTGCTGATTTTCAAATAGTGTATTGTGAATCCTGGAGCCTGGAACCATCGCGACAAATACTGCTTGGTGAAGAATTAAAAAAAAAAAAGAGCTTCAGAACAATGAATCTTCATCTAGAATGTACTATTATGGATACATTTTTCTTTCCTAGAGTTCATTGTTGTGTTAATTTGTTTAAAACTTGTCTTCTCCCCAAATCATATTTATATGCTTTAAATAAAACATATGTGCATATATATGCACAATATTACCTTTAATGAGAATAAATAAAAATTGTGTGCAAGTAAATAAAAATGTATATACCAACTGTGGTAATGAAATAGTCTTAGTGATGGCATATTTTGGTTAATCGTACATTCCTCATAAATTAAAGCCAAAAATACTCCCAATGAGTAATATACTCATTTTCCTTAGAATAAAGAAAGCACAGCAGTTCTTTAGTACAGAAAACCTTTTACCTGTGCTAAATTTTTAAACAAATTTAATATACTCATAGCACTCATGAATATTTATGGTACTCTTTAGTCGAAAAACTCACTTTTTGCATTGCTACGCGAAAAAAAAATCTATAAGTATGTTTGTTCTCTTTTGCAGAAGAATAGATTGAAGCTAAGAGGAATACCTTGTGACCAGTCAATTGGAGAGGAACTCCAGCCTGTACTGCTTTCCTTCAAATCCTGTACTGGTTCCATGCCATGATATCAGGGGCATTGGCCATGCTAATGGATGCTGCTTTCAACAGAGCATTTATTGAAGATACTGAAATGGAGATCATATATGACACTTTCTGTATCGATCCCCAGTTAAAAGCTGATGGCATCAAAGTTAAAGCAACATTCATCGAGTGACCTGTGTGCGGAGATAATTTACCGGTCTAGGGACTTTGCTTTCCAATACTTTAAATTACAATAAGTCTAAGATTTTAGGATTGAATGAATTGAGGTAAAATGTGCCTCTTCAACTAACAATCTCATTATTATTTTCTTGATTGGAAACTTTATCAGGCAGTCTCCCAGCAGGAAACAGATGGCATCATTCAAACTGGGTAATTGAAGCGAGTTTAAAGAACAGGCTATTTACAGTTGAACAGGCAAAGTTGAGGCAAACCAAGAAGTGTCACGGTAGGACTTCCTCGGATGAGCCAGTCAAAGACTAGCACCCCTATAGACAAGATCTTTGGGAAGAACATAGCCTTGTAGGCTCTCTCATCTCCCGCTATGGCACCATGTATACTGTATTTTAATCATATTCACCCCCTCTCATCCTCTCATTCCCTCTCCACTCCTGCTGATCTCCTTTCTAACTAATTCTTTCCCCTTCCTTGGTTTATTTTTTTTTATTCTTGTGACCCATTGCATTTAATACAGTTGTTTGCATGGACATGAGTCAGGCATTCTAAACAAGGACATCTTACCAGTGGCTACGCCATTGAGGAATCCTCTTACCCTATCAAACATTAACAGTCTATTGCTCCTTTTCAGGGGATGGAGGGAGCTTATGATGGATTGTGAACAGGGCAGGTTTTATTCAAATCTTGTGCTAGTAGCCACAGCTTCTGCAAGCTCATTTATGTGAACAACCAGACCATGCTTGAAAGTGTGAGCGTGCGCTCTTTCCCTGCACCTCTCCCCATCCTCCAGTCCTTGCATTCCCTCTGCCTCCTCTTCCCTGGTGGTCCTGGAGGAAGATGTTGTATTTTTACCTTTCAGGACAGGGCACTCAGCAGTCATCACTTTGACCTATCAGGTCTCTGCATTCACCACTACCCGATGTATAAAAGAAGCTTCTCTGAGCATGGGTAAGAGCAACATTGGAATAAACATGAATATGTATAAGACATTTTAACATGTCCACTTAATAAAACATCAGTGATAAATTCTCCTGACTTCCCAGTCTTGGAGCTTTGACTGGGTTTCCATTACCAGGCATGATTTCTCTCTAGTGGAACGGGTCTCAGATCCCATCAGAAAGCAGCTGATTACCCACTTAACAGTCATACCATTATTTCACAAGTAGACCTATCTTGCTCGGCAGGTTGGTCAAGGTCCAAACCTGCGTAAGACGGTTGATGACTTTTTCAGCCACCAGCCATTTCTAGCACTCTAACACTGTGAATGCTAGCCAGCAGAAGGGTTTAAAACTCAATCACCAGTTGGTTTCCCCATAGCCTAGATCCAAAGTTACCTGGTATCTTTACCGATGGGATCTGACAATTTTGGGAGCGGGGATCACGGGCAGTCGCAAGAGTCTGTATTGTTCTAGGGACCTCAGAAGTAGCAAGAGTCTGTATTGTCTTAGGGACTGCTGAAGCCTCCCTTAGCAAAATTCATGGGGAGGTATGTAACTCTGAGCACTGAAACTTTTATTTAATAACCTATGGCTTCTGGTGATAGAACTAAGCACTCATATGGAGTACTTCTGCTCAAACTATTTTTAAAAGTGTAAAATTCATTTTATTTTTAATTAGCCTACAAAATGGTAGGTACATATATCCTCACATATCCTCAGTTTCAATTAGCCCTCCCAAACCCTCCTCTTCCCTATAACCTTTCATCAGCAATATCCCCCTCTTAGTTCGTGTGATCTGCCCTACTATCCCCTATCCTTTAACCCTTCCTCTAAAGTTCCTTTCTAACTTCCTTTTCTCTAGAAATGCTCATTTGTACATAAACATACAACTCTAAAAACATTTTTATAAAATGTACTTGGTATCAATTTGTTGGTAAAATGTGTTCGAATACTTTAAAACAAGTAACATACCTATACATTCTTAGTGATCCATACCCCCAGGAGGAAAATAACTAAAGAAAAAAGAAGTCCTATTTTGGGTAATAGTATGACTAGTAATACTGACATTGTTATTCTGAAGTTACTATGTTTATAACACATACGTATATATTTAATAGGGGATAAAGCAATGAAGTATTATCATAATGCGAGTACTATCATTAGGTCCCAAGTTTTCAGTATAGCATAAAAAGATACAAAGCTGAGTTAGTTAAATAAAGCCTCTGTAATTTGCAACTTGAGCTGGAAATATCAATATGTACTCGTGATAGGTTGGCACACTGAAAAGACAGAAATAATAAGGAAGTCACAGCAAGAAGCACGCCCATCTCTAGACACGCTCTTTAGATCTCTTTCCTAGAGAATCCAGGGCTTCTTGGAGAAGGAGCTGTTTCCAGTTCTAGGAGAATTTGAAAATATACTACATGATCTGGCAAAACCTTCTCAGCCAAAATATTAGGAAACTGATTTTTTTAAAAACCTGCTGGAACTCTAAGAAACAACCGAAGTATTGAGATTCACACTGAACCAAGTTGAGGCAATTTGAATATTTACAGAAATAATACACAAATGCACCAAAGTATACAACATGGATGGTATAGTTATGATGTTTACACAGGAAAGAGTCATCAGTAATCTTTGAAATAAACTGAAAAATATAAAACACCAAGTCTAAGTTTCCTGAAAATGGAATTATAACGGAAAGAAGCAGGTGTTGCACATCAATTCGTATGTATGCAGAGTACTTCCTGTGGGAATTAGGAAAAGTTACCTTTTTCTTTTTGAGACAAGGTCTCACTACATGGTCGTGGCTGGCCTGCGACATGATCTGAACTTGTATTACATCTCTATGGCTGTGATAAAATGTACCAACCAAAGCAAATTAGAGGAGACTTTGGATTTATGAGTTCATGACAAAGAATGATGCTAGCAGACTGAAAACTCACATGACGAAGTGTGAACCAGAAGCAGAGAAAACAAACTGGGTGTGGCTCATGGCTTTTAAAGTTCCAAAGTCTGCCCCTATTGATGTATTCTTCCAGCAAGGCCCTATCCCTAAACCCACCCTAATGGCTCCTCCAACTGGGACCAAGTATTCAAATGACTAAGCCTATGGTGTACATTCTCATTCTGAAGCACCTCAATAGATAAGGCTGGCCTTGAACTCACAGAGATCCTCTTGCCTCTGTCTCCTAAGTACTGGGATTAAAGACATGTACCACCTTGCCTGGCTCATCTGTTGTTGTTGTTGTTGTTGTTGCTTTGCTTTGTTTTTTAAACAAACATTATCATAAGTTAAGCTGAACTTCTTCAACATAAGTTACTATTAGAATGAGGTGTCAGATGATACATACATTTTATTATAAAATTGAAACTAGCAAAATCCAACTGTGAGCATTTCTACAGGAAAGCACTATCAGTGCTTTCTTTAATAAGTAAGTTGTAAGGCAAATAAGAGTAGGAGGCTATAAATGAAAACAAGGCCAAGGGTATCAGGAAAAAATGTTTTGTGTGGAAACAATTTGCTTCCTGACTTAAAAAGACAAACTGATTTCTGAGATGACCAGGAATATTTGACACTGATTAGACTGAATGTTTGGTGTAAGTATGGCTGTATATTTTGTGGTGTGTAGTATTGTGGCTGTGTTTTTAGAAACAATTATAATTTAAGGGTACATATTGAACTAATAAAATCCTGACATTATACAATGTCCAGGATTTAGTTCAAAACAGTATGTATGTTTGGGCATTGGAAATATGAATTTTGATTGAGCAGAAGTTGTATTATATGGATGATTGTGGAAGACAGAAAGTGATTATGTAAGTGCATATTATAATTCTCTCATGTATGATTATATGCATATTATATACATTAAAATATTATGTACATATAAAACTATTATATACATATGTAAGTTTTTTAAAATGCATTTCAATAGGTGAGATTACTGAATTACACATATAGAGAGGTGGCTGCGTGATGTTTCTACATAATTTAAGAAAATTACCCTAAGGTAAAAGCAAATAGTTTGTCCAGTTTTGAGTTCAAAACTTAGTTTGATAAATTCTGTAGGTATGTGTCTCTGTCTAGAACAGCAACACGGATGAGAAAGGTTTTCAGAACTTTTCTGAAATCCTCTTTAGGTTCTGTTTTCGAAATTCTGGACAACGGAGACATGTGGAAATGTGGTCCTAGAGGATTGCATCCTGTTTTTCTGAAGAATGTCCAAACTTGGAGTAGTTACCATATCACTGTGGCCTGGATTTGGGGGTATCTAGTCTTCAGTGTGCTGTCTCCAGGTCTCATGTCTGTTGGAATACATACACTCCCAGACCCTTGTCCTCTAGCGCATCTCAAATCATCAGTTGACTTTTCCGAGCTCTCAAGGACTCCTTCAGTCTGGTGTTTTGCAGCTGTTAATCTCTAATTCTTCTGTCTGCAGCACCCTGCAGGATAGATTTCTGTGGCTTTGCCAGCCCTGCCTACCGGAGACACAGCAGCACCACAGCTTCCGTTTTCTTTGCCCTTCCCAGTCCCTCAACTTTGAACAAAGGGCACATTTCTTTTTCTCTTCCATTCTGCAGATAAGTCTTGGGTATGCATGATTTTTTTCCATACCCAACCCTCAAAACCCAAAAGGCCAGTGATATTACGGGGTGTGTTTTTCTAGGTACCTGCCAACAATGTCTCTTAGATCTACTTTTTCTCTTCGGTGATCTCTTCATTGTGGCCCAGGGATTCCACTTTGGATTCACAAAAGTGGAAGAGAGCCTTGCATAGATGCATACTCGTACCCAGTTTTGAGTGATTTCTACTTCACCAACAGGCAGGGCTTCAAATCTCAAACATCAGGTGACAATTCTTTCATTAGTGCCAACAGCCCCATAGACATGCATGAACTGACCAAATGGGGGTCAGGAAGAGCAGTGAGATGCGAGCACCACCACCACGATATTCACACAAACACTCAGTGCTTCTCAGCCATTACCTTGCTCAATTCTTATAACAGCCACGCAAAGCTAGCACAGTCAGTCTCATGGAACCAAGGCACTGAGAGTCTCAATTACTTGTTCAAGATTAGACTGAGCTAGAATTCCAATCTAGGTGTATGCCTCTGAACTATTAAAAAGCATGCAAATTGAATCCATCTGAGGTTCCAGTCTGAAGCTCGTTTGTATTCATATTTCACTTTTTTGGTCTTCGGAAGCACTGAGCCTGTTGCTTCTTTTCTATTTACCAGTCTTCAACTGAGTGCAGCACAGAGAGAATGGGGGAAACACTAAATGAAAAAGAACTGTATTTGCAGAAGGCTCATGGATGTACCATACTGTAGCTCTGTAATTCAATACTAAATTTCAAGTTTTACAATTAGGAATTCAATTTTTAGCATGACTGGTGCTCTTCTGGGTCCACCGTAAGAATGTGGGGGGTCTTAAGGGCAAACACATCTGATCCATTGAGGTTACAAGTATCCCCATGTCGCAGGAGAGTAACTATGTTCTGACCTGAAGTTGAAGGTAAACGGGCTGTTGCAAGGTCCCTTGGAACATCTGGTCCCGTCAGAAGCATGGCGATTCCAGCTCTGAGCCTGTCAAGCAGACACCTTTCCCCCAGCTGTGATGCTGCTTGCATTTACACAGTATTAATGGAATGGCTGGAACTGTAACAGATGCAACACACTTGAACCTTCCAATCAGGGTTTTCCATCCCCTTTGGCTCCTCTCGGCACTGTGCATCATCTGCTTCAGAAAGCCCAGTGGATCCTTCTCTGCTGCCTCCTGTCAGTCCACAAATTGTCCTTCTGCTGCATCCCTGAGAGAGTACTGCCTGTATCACTCAACTGTACTATGGGGAGGGCACAAATACTTTGAACTTAGGCTGTTGATGAAGTCAGCCACATAGAAAACGCATGGGCTTGATATATGGCGCCTAGCACTGTTTTATGGAAATAAATGGTCTAAACTGCTTATATTTTTGGTAAAAGTTGATGGCATATTTTATGTGTCCTAGTCATTCATTTTTATGGGATCCGAGGCAATAACGTTGATTGAGATGAATTCTTCAGAGCCACTGTGAGCTCACTGGCTGTTCAAGCAGCATCACTCACATAATTTCTCCTTTTCTTCTCCTCTCACCCGTCATCATAAGAGATACATTTAATTTGAAAAGCCATTTTAACATATTTAGAAATAAGAATACTCAGACATATAGGCTCAGGGATTTTTCTGAATAAGAAATTGTTATTTTGATTTGACAACATGTTGCAAACTTGTTACATGAGTCCTAAATTAGTGCATGGAAAACGCATGTACCCAGACACACACCTTGACTGAGGTTAAGCTACTCTCCGCCCCTTCCAGTCATAACAGCTTCACATAATGATAGGGCTGTCATTATAAATATTTGGAAGCTTCTGCAATGTTGATAATTGATGGATTCTGAATGTTAGAGAAGTTGAAGAATTATTTTTAAGTCATCACGAGCATCATGTTCAAAGCGTTTCCTTGGATTTATCAGAATGAAAGCCAGAACCGACTCCTATCTTTTGAAAAAGGATAGGGGAGAGACAGGCAAAGGCAGAAGCCCTCTGTTATCTCCTAGACTTTCCTCTGGTAAATTGAAAATGGTACCTCCCCTCTGTGAATGTTTCTCTCTCCAGATGCTTGGCCAGGATGCCATCCACCTGCTCAGTGTCAGGCAGAACCCACCAGAGCATATGGCAACTCACACATTGCTTCGTCCTGGGGTGGATTGGGAGTGCTGGTCATCTGAGCTCTGCTTTCAAGTGGGGTGACAGCAGCTGTGAGAATCCTGGAGCATGACAAGCTCTTGCTACACTTCTTACTAGTAAGAGAGAAAAAAGGAGAGCAGAAATGGGTGCTTTCCTCTGCCCAGCAGCTCTGTCCT
The DNA here is from genome assembly GCF_021556685.1 of Rattus norvegicus. Taxonomy (NCBI): domain Eukaryota; kingdom Metazoa; phylum Chordata; class Mammalia; order Rodentia; family Muridae; genus Rattus; species Rattus norvegicus. The sequence continues at coordinate 74,342,993 of NC_141538.1, forward strand.
GACTCCTGTAAGAGAGCAGCCAGCTATCCAGCTTCACCCACAGTGAGAAGGAACTAGCAAAGGGGAAACCCTGTTGTTTATTTTCATAATTTAAGATTGAGATTGCAATAAGAAGCATTTTGGAATATCTATCTCTATCTCTATCTCTATCTCTATCTATATCTATATCTATATCTATATCTATATCTATATCTATATCTATATATCTGTGTTTTAACCCCTAGAACCTGTGAACCTGCCGTTTGACATAGCAAAAGGGAATTGGGTAGTAAATGGAAATATGGTATCATGCTGCTTTCAAATAGAAAGGTTGCCCTGTATAGCAAGAAGGGTAGAGTCCTTAAATGCAGAAAGTGGGTAAAAGAAAGGTCTGAGGGTCTTCTGTGAAAACTCTATCCGCTGTTGTGGCTTTGAAGATGGCAGAAGAGACCAAAAGCAACACAAATGCAGGAAGCTCTAGAAGATGAAAAAACAAGAACAAGGTTCATTGCTAGAACCAACCCCCTGATGGGGGGACACACCCCATGACACCTTTATTTTAGTCAGGAGAAGCCCACTTCGATCCTCTGAGCTGTGGGACTAATTTATAAATATGTGACGAATTGTTACAGGCACAGTAAGAGGCAGATATATAAGAGTATGGCTTGCATCAGTGGTCTTTAGTCGTGGTATTTGTTAGAATCTGATGAACACTTTTGAAGTCTTCATGACAAAGAACCTACTAGGTCAAGAATATCAGAACCTCTGTGTTGTTGTAAAAATATAAAAATAAAACGGTAATGTTGGTCTTTTACCCCGCTAGGTCCGCACCTTGGGTGCCCCAAGATATCTGCTAGATATCTTGGCGGAAACACATCCCAGCCGCACACTTTCCTACACTCAAACCCTCACATAAAAGAATACACAACACAATAATCTTAGATCCAACTGTTAAGATATAATTGCCCACTTAAACATACAAAGCCCGGTACCACCCATCCCTTAGGAACATTAATAACAACCTGTAAATACACAGAGCAGAATCTTAACATCACCTGCCATCTTGTCCTGCCACGGCTTCTCCGCCCCTCTCCTCCACCCTGTCTCCTTCTCTCTCCCCTAGTCTTCTCCTCTTCCTTCAAACTTCTCTCCCACCCATCCTTCCTTCTCCTCCAATGACAGGCCTCCTTCTATCCTGTACCTGCCTCACCTGTGACATCATCCTACACCTCTGAGTATGAGACTTTGGACTCTGGTCTTTATAAACTCCAGGGGATTCCACATTGTATCAGTGTGCAGTCAGATTTTAGAAGTGGACCTTCAGTGGCTGCACTCTCCACTGGAGTTGAGAAAGATGGCTTTGTGTCCTCTATCATTTCAAGATCGGAGCTCAATTTAGTTTACCTATACATTAAACACATACATATACTTAAATCTATAAAATATAAACAGATTTGTGTATGTCGAGACAAATACACCTCTACAGAATGAACAGCAATATGTGAGACCTTGTTTGTAAACAGTCTAACAAGTAAATGTGTCTAAAGGAAGTTAGTTTTTGGTATGCCTAAACAGGGGAACATTGATATAGAGGTGAAACAGAAATTGAAGAGTTCTTTAGAAAGTCAGTTGTGTTGGATGGTGTTTTGTTGGGGCAAACACATGAAGGAGTGTTCTCTTGAAGTGGACACAGGTGAAAGGTAGAAGGCAGACTCATGAAGAAATATTTCACTGAAGCAGACACAGGAAAGAGGTTGTTCTGCTGAAGCAAGCATGCGAACAGAGATATAATGGAGGATTCTTTGCTAACAACATGCACGTATTGGTCCGCCTTACATTGTGCCATTGAGCTGCATTTTTCAGGATGCCATAGAGAGAAATGCACCAAAAAAAATTCTAGTGGTATATTTCAATTTCTTGCCACTTCCTCGGATTTGGGCTTTTTGGTAGAGTGATGTCAGCGGAGACAGACATGTGCTGGGGCAAGACCTGCGGAGGACACATGAGGTTTGGAGAGAGTATAAAAAGGACTCTTCGGAAAGTGGCAGAGGCTGAAGTAGGCTTGCTTATAGAGCTAGCTGTGCAAGGCTTGTGGGTCTACGTCTTAATGATTTTCACTTCCCCGAGAGAGGCACTTCCCTGAGAACTTCTGCTGGGGCTCCTGCTGCTCCCTTCTTCTTCTGTCTCGTGCTGAGGCTGAGGCCTGGCTGTTTCTGCTTGTTCCACTGCTGCCACTATGCCAACTACTGAACTGGCCTGCTGGTATGTCCGTCAAGTGTTTACGAGTGGACTGAGCTGCAGTGGCTGACTCCTGTGAGCTGAGCTGCGGATTTCTAGATGGAAGTTGCTCCAAAGGCCCGTTTCTAGACGGGTCTACTTTCCTCGGTACCTTCCTTTTCTGCTACCTCTGGTGGGCGGTGGGCTAAAAGGGAGGTTAAAGCGGTTAAGAACCATCATTAAAAATATGCTTCAAGAAAATGAAAGTTACAGACCTTCATGAACTCCCAGGGGTTTCCAAGTTGTATCAGTGTGCAGCCAGATTTTAGAAGTGGACCTTCAGTGGCTGCACTCTCCACTGCTTGGAGTTGAGAAAGATGGCTTTGAATCTTCTATCATTTCAAGATCGGAACTTAATTTAGTGCACCTATATATTAAATACATAATGTATTTTAATCTATAAAATATAAGCAGATGTGTATATGCCTAGACAAATATACTTCTATAGAATGAACAGCCATATGTGAGGCCTTATTTCACCTTCCGCATCCATCCACTGTAGTCATTCCTAGCACCCTTTTCCTTTATCCTTCCATGACCCACTGAAGTCAGTTAGTGCTGACTATATATGCACATGTATGGAACTTTCCACTGGAAAATGGGAAACCTATCAGATTCAGACTCAGATCCAGTCAAGCCCCTCAGTTTATGTCAAGCTTGTTGAGGAAGTCAGAATTATTTGATAGGTTTTTTTTTTTAAATATAGGCATACAAATCCTGCCTTCCCCCATTAGAGTTTTCTGTACCTCCAAGTTAACATAACTTCAAACGATTACCTGAACCTTGTTGTGATCCCAAATTCCCACATTCCCAAAAGAGACTAGAATTCCCCCCTTCTTAATTCATAGTTGTGCTGAGAATCAGAGAGAAAAAGTGTAATGTGTATAAACCATGCCTCCTTGCCTGTAATCATGGATTAATAAATGCTATTTGTGCAGTAACATGAACCAAGTCCAACAAATGGAATGGAAGGCTAACATGGGACTTGAATGGGCAGAATGTAGAAGACAATGAATTGCTCTGGACTTTGGTCCACCTGGAAGTCAAGTGTTTAACATGTGCCCAGTATGGGGATAATAATGGTGGTGGACACATTCCTGTGCAGGATCTCTGACCTGCTGGCCACAAGACACTGGGTTAAGCTTTTAGAGATTCAGGGACATAGGAAACCTGGCTTGCTTCACCGGCTTTTAAGAGTCTAACAGGGTACCCTAGCTCCAAGCAAAATGGCTTATTGTCTTTTACACTTCTCAGCTCCATCATTAATCCCTTGAGGGCAGTGGTGGCCCTTCCCAGTATTCTGTCATCTGTATTCCTAGCTAGCTTACTTACAGACACAAAGCGAAGGCACAGTAGAGCCTGCTGTTTCATTAGCTCACTCGAGTCCCATAAAACAGTTTAAAGAAATATAACACATTCCTAGTCCCTTCTCAATTTCAGCAAGTTAGAAGCAGTGTGGTTAGAAACCAGAAGTCTTAAGCTGGAGTTTGAACCACAACATTAGCACATGGGTTATTACTGTTTAATCTAGGCCATGGCACTAGGCTTGCATAATGTCAGTTCATCCAATGCCTATGAGGTGATAACTACATCCTAGCTGCAGTGTCTCTCATGCTGCCCGAGACAAGACAGCAGTGAACATTTTACAGCAAATTGAGCCAGGTGGTGCACACCTATAGTCCCAGCTACTAGGGAGGCTGTGACAGGAGGACCACTTGAGTCTAGGGGTTCTGAGCTGTCATTCACTATGCTGATTGGGTGTCTGCACTAAGTTTGGTATCAATATGGTGACCTCCTGGGAGCAGAGGGACCCCCAGGTTGTCTAAGAAGGGGTGAACTGGCCAATGTCAGAAATGGAGCAGGTCAAAACTCCTGTGCTGATCAGAAAATTGAAATGAAGATTTGAGGTTCAAAGGAAGTAAAACTTAAATATCTTACAGGAGCCATTCAACAGTAGCAGGCATAGAAATTCTCTTTTACTTGCTTCTCAGAGTCAGACTCCTTTGTCCTCCAGATACAGTGGCAGTCACATGCTAATGGCTGTGGTGAAGACAGAGAGCAGAGGCTGTGCGCTGTGCCTCAACTCAAATGAGGACTCAGATCCCAGTGTACCCACTTCCTCAATGGGAATCCTTAATGAGATGGCACTCTCTGACCTTTTCTACCAGCACAAGTGTTACTCTTGATGTGGTTGAGCCGACTACCCTCCACAGCCTCTGTCTGCCTGCACCATGGAAGGTCTCAGTGATCCCTCCCAGTTGGGCACTTCTCAAGGAGCCCAGCTATACAGATTATAGCTGAGAGTATCATCATGTAACGTTAGTCATGCAAAAACATGTAATATAATCATGTACTTTTAAAATAATTATTATTTTAAAGATTTACAAATATTAATTGGAAATTATAGCTACTGTTACATATGACAACATGTATGACTTATAATATATGTACATATTATATTGTGCATATTCTTTTATGTATATTCCTGTAATAAAAATGTATAAAGCAGCCACAAAGCAAAAGCTCTCCCAATCCCCTCTTTAGAAGTGGATTTCCTTTCTCAGAAATCAGTTTCATCAGAAAAATATGAAACCAAAGTATCATTCTATCTGATTTTAAGGATAAGACGGCTGCAATTTGCTTGCCTAGAAAATCAAATCCAAGTCTATTCTTCAGGGCCTCTAGAGAGAAATGCCTAGCAGCTCTAGCGATTTATGGTGTGGGGAATCTCTTCATGGGTGTTAATTTGGACCAGGTTAGCTATCACCAGGCACTCTGAAAATGTCCCCTTTACTGATTCTGCCCTTTGATCTTGTCAGGACCACAGACAGCCATGTTGCAATCATGTGTAGGAAAGCAAAGGAGATGGGAAAATAGGAGAGAACACAGCTCAAAGTCGGTGGGTAGCACAAGGCAGACCTCACCAGCTCTGATTCTCAGAGTTCACATCTATGAAATGGGCATGCAACCCCATCCAGATGGCTGTGAACACCCAATGGCAGTTTTTTGTTCTTGTTTGTTTATGATTTTTTTTTATAGAAGACTATTTCTAAAACACAAGGCATGATGGTATGCACGTCACAAATATGGAATAGAATTTGGAAGATGCAAGAACAGGAAGACTTTAATGGATTTAACTGTATCTGATTCCCATTTACCAACAGGTCCTAATTTCGACAAACCCAATTGATTCTACCCTGGGCTACTGTGCAGTATGTACTTACATCACACTTTGTAGCTCTGAAAGAGTTTGTAGTAAAGAGGGTCTTTCATCCAATAAAACTCAGCAAGGATCTACTAAGTGTCATCTGGCCATACCAAGGAACAAAACAGATAGAAAACTCCATCCTCATGGCTTTGACACCGCTTTAGGAAGTCTGAAGGATGGGAGTTCCCTAACTTGGAGCTTCTATAGTGAGCTCTCGGGTGTTGTATCCCTCATCTCCCACCTAATATATTCCTGAGTCCCAGATCTCTTGAAAATCCACCACCTGGCTTCAGTCCAGGACAGGCGTTTGGAATTTTGAGCCGACGTTTGGAGCTCAGAAGTTGGACGGGAACCATGTGCTGAGTGCCAGCAGCGCAGTTTGAGAGCTGGTGTCTGGCTTTCATTTCCACTGTCTGTCAGAGGGAGGCTTTGATCAGACCCTGCATTTTTTCACTTCTCCTAAGTGACTAGAGGCTACTACTGGCCCATTACTACCGCCTCCATGTGAGCTCTGGGCTGGAGGGGATAGCAGAGATTTATTTACAGGAATTCCCCAGAATTGCCCTGCCCATCATCCGCCACACCCCTCCCCCTTCTCTCCCTCTCCCTCCCTTTCTTCTCCTCTTCTCTCCTCCTCAGCTAGTCTCCATCGTTAGAACCAGGGGCTATGAAGCGATTGCATTTGTCCAGGAAGGTATGGATGGGAAATGAGGAGGGGGCCCCACACACGGATTGCAGAGGGAATAAGTGATTGCAGCTGGGTCTTAATGGCTTTTCTTCTCTGCCATCATTTTCCTTTAAGCCCAAAAGAAACTCTTTGTAATACGTGTTAAAATTATGGTTCAGATTTCTGATGATCAAGTTACATAGATTAAAGTAATGGATACCAGACTCTGCATCAATTCAGGTATAAATATGGATGAAATGAATGTACATTATCCACTGTTATAAATCAGTGTGTTCAAGGAAAGACATAAATCTCACAAACCTTTCCTACCTCAGGGTATGAAAGTGTGGTGGTGTTTTTTTTTTTCATTCTAGTGTTTTTGATGAAATTATGATTTGGAGTAAATCTGCAGGTTTTGCAGAAACTCTGGCTTTTTTTCTGAAGAAAGAAGAGAGTATATTATTTATAATGGTGAGTCATTAAAGTACTCCAGGAAGTCCTTGTTGCAGAGGGGGGTTTGAGAGGCAAGGGCTATGTGGCATTCCAGATGTGCATGTGTGGAGAAGGGCTGAGCCTTTGCACAAATTTATTACACCTGGTTCCATTGTAAAGGGTTCTTGGCCTGGGGGTATTTCTGTCCTCTACCACACTCCCTCAGCCCTATCACCGCTGGGAGGCTAGGAGGGAAAGGCTTCAGTGTGCAAAAGCATATGGCCACAGGATGTTGTGGTCTGGAAGGGAAGACCGAATTCTCACTTCTGAACCAGGGGCTGATGAAAGTGGCTGAGCTTCTCAAAGCCTGAGGCCTTCAGCTGAGCGAGAAGTCTTGTGGTGAGAGGGAAGAGTGGGAGCTGAGTGGTTTGCAGATGTGTACGATACCTCTGCTCCTCCACAGCTGCATCTCCTAGCATCTTCTTTCACTTTTTCACAGAATGTAAGCTGGGGAAACAGTATGCTTCCCATAAGGTTGGTGTGGAGCCATAATTCCTCCATTCTGGTAATACCACTGATTTGTCAGAGACGGTGGCCACCACAGACCTAAATTGTATGGTAGACTTTCAGACATTTCCTTGGGTTCTGCTCTCCCCTGATCTCCAAGCTAAACTGACTGCTGAATCCAGATGGAAATTCAACTGTTTCTAAGCCTTGAGGTCAATAAGTAAAACCTTAATAATTAGAAACAGGCTCTTTCTGTGATATTTCTCCATATTCTGCTTCTAGCTTACAGTCTAAAGAGTTCACAATCACAAGCCCTCATTCCCCTAGAAGACAGAAAAATAAGAAAAGCCACACATTCATTCCCTTCAAAGACTTACAGGCAATGACCAGCATCACATTGTAGTGACCTGAACTTAATTGTATGGCCATATTCGTTCCCAAGATGGCCATGGTTGTGCTAAATATACTTACCATAGAAGAAAGAGGTGGACATTTGGGGAAGTTGGCATTCTTTTCTAGAGAGCTCACAGGAGTTGTGCCAGAAATACAAGTGAAAAAGAATGACAATAGTCTCTGAAGAAATCAAGTAAGGAAAACTACAATATGGTTGATTATAAAACCTGTCCATGTCTGGTTGAATTATTCAAGATATGGCTATGTGGCTCACCTTGTTAATGTGCTAATGTCAGAAACAGAAGCAGTAGGCCTGGCTCATTAATGGCCTAGTAAAATTGACTTCTATCTACAACCACAGTCAAATTATGCCTACCCAGTATACTTTTTGCCTCTGTCCTTCCAATGAACTCCCCTTGGCCTCACACATAGATGACAATTGTTGAATTAATGAATGAGATGCTGTGAGAGTGACCTGCAGGACAAGGAGGGTCAGGACCTTAGTCAAGGTATCATGCATGAGGATTTTTATGAATGAGATTATGTTCACTCCTGTGAGTTTCAACCATCTTTGCTCTTAAGAGATGTCCTGTGTCACACATACACAGAAAACAAGAATGGAAAAAATGTCTTCAGCACCTACAAGATTACCAGCATCCACAGCTGCTCCTTTTCCCCTTCTCTCTATCAAAATGAGTAAGATGCTTCCCCATAGTGTAAGACTTCTCCTTTCTAATCCATGGGACTTTATGTCATCAGGATATTATCCCTCTGCAATATTTTCATTCTTCTTATAGCTCCTTCAAGCTTTAAATGAGTCAACTTTCTCCCATCTTATTATTTTTAAACCAGCAGTCATCCAACACCCTGCATGCAGTCATCTCTTTTTGTGATCTCTTTTACAAATATCTTTTCAAAGTCATCAGAGTTCATGCTTTCTGTCCTTTACTCTCCATTGGTGTTTGGCTCATGACTGGTTACTGTCATGCTTCAGTGCTAGTTCAAGTCACCAATGGGCTCCTCATTGGGACTGCCAAGGGAATTTCCTAGTTCTTTTTTTTTTCCGGAGCTGGGGACCGAACCCAGGGCCTTGCGCTTCCTAGGCAAGCGCTCTACCACTGAGCTAAATCCCCAACCCCGAATTTCCTAGTTCTTAATCTTATCTGACCTCTCAGAAGCATTTAACATGGTTGATGACTCCCCCACCTCCATAACTTCCAAAAGATAACATCCATCTTGCTTTTACTCCTACCTCTTGGCTTTCCTTTATGTCTTCTTGTGGCCTCTCTTTCTCTACATATCAATTGGTAGTGTTTCTTAGCAATCTGCGTTAGATGATCTATGCTCATGGGTTCCTGAACTCTTATTCCCAGGCACTGTTTTTATGTACATACAGTCCATACATGCACAGCATCCAGATGTTTTTTATTTCAGTGTTGTCTCTAGACTGCAGATCCAACTGCCTTCTCTGCCTCCAATTAGGCATGTCCAGTTTATTGACATTGTAACATGATGTAGTAATCTATAAAGTTCACAAACAAGAGACAAGAGCCAGCTCTCTCTCTCTCTCTCTCTCTCTCTCTCTCTCTCTCTCTCTCTCTCTCTCACACACACACACACACACACACACACACAGACACACACACACACACACACAAACAAAAAAAACTCATAAAATTTTAACTTTGTATTAGGCCATATTCATACGTATCTTTGCCCACATGTAACCACCACTACATTACAGGTTGGACATACTTGAAGGATATCTAGAACTTTTCATGGCTAAAACTATGCCCCTTATTAACTTTATGCCTTGTTTTTGCCTCAATTGTCAAAGTGCTTGGATCAAAGTGCATTGACTATTAATCAAGAGTGTGCAGGAATACAAGCTACTTGGTATATCATACTAGTGTGCTGTATTTACTACTAATTATTGTGGCCATATAAAGAATAGTATCTACATTGTGTCTATCAGCAAGGTTCCACTGAACACCTATGTTGTATCTGTTGTGATTCTGAATGTTCTAACGATTCTAGAATATATACAGTCCTGTATACTGATTTGAGGACTCATCAGATCAATTGACAAGACCAAAATTAAACAATGAGGCATGAAGCACTAACATGGACATTGGAACTGATATGAGTGGAAAGGTCAGGGGTCCTTTCAGAGCCCCATGTCACCTTCTTCTATTTTTGCTGCACTACTTTTATTAGTCTGGGGGAGGGGAGATACAAAAATATAGGGAGTTTATAACTTTGGCAGGTAAAGCTAGGACAGTTCACAAGTTCAGACGAAGCAAGGAAGGCCTAGAGCATGGGTCTAGCTCTAAGGCCTACCACATAGAATAAGAGCGGGAGGAAGTCATCTAAGGAGGCAGGGAATAGGACCTCATAGTTCAGTAGCAAATCCAGCAGGCCATATAGCAATGTCACCCATGATGAAGGACTGGCCACTTTGCTCCAGGCCAACAGGGTTTCAAATGGCTTTAGGGGCCCCAGAAGCTCCTTTAGATACTAGGTGTTGCCCTTCTCATAGTTACAGAGGAAATTCTAATCAGGTTGCCTGATGAGGTCTCCAAGCATGTCATTCCTCCAATACTGCCTCTCACTGGCCCTAACAGTAAAGTCCATGACTGGCACGAGGTATCGGATGAGGTCTCCATCTTGGAACTTAAGGAGCTGTTCAAATTTACAGGAAAGCTTGAGTAGACTCAGTTCCTAGATACCCAAGGTCATCATCTCCCCTTCCAGCTAGGACCCAGGGGGGCTAACAGTATGGGCATAATCTGGAAGCACCATCATGAGGGAAAATAGTATAATGTGGCAAGTTGGACAGTGCTCATGTCCTTCTTACAGATACCACTCTGCCATTGTTCAGAAGACACATCCCTCACTGACCACTCCCTTTCAACCACAGACTATTGGATTAGTGTCCACTTCAACTTGAATGAGACTATCAAAATGTATTTGAAAGGGAGATGACATTCAGGCAGTGCTAAGAAACAATAACACAGGCAAGATATCAGCTTAATTGACATGGGGACATATAAATGGAGGTTATAGGAGCCAACTGCCAGATCTGTTGATAAAAATTATAATCACGGAAAGAGTAGAGCTACTGAAAAGGGAAAAATGGAGACAAAGGGCCTTTTGTTACCAGTGAGAGGAATGGAGATATTCAAAATATTTTCCAGAATACTTGAGACCTAGCTAGTTACTATTATTAGAATCCTGAACTCAGACAGGATTCTTTCAGTTTCCGTCTGTGCCCAGGAGCTAAGACTGTCCCACAACCCTCAATATCCAAATCCCAGCAGGAGAGAACTTGTCACCTAGAAGTGTTGTCACTTCTAAGCATGCAGGGGAGATTCCACTTTCACTCCAACAAGTGTCCAGAGTGGGACCTGCCAGGAGCACACAGGGCACACCAACTGCAGAGAACCCTGAGACAGGATCCTTCAGGTCTTCATCTGAGCCTCAGAGGTAAGGCTGAACCACAGCCTTCCATATCCAAATCCTGCCTGGAGAGAGCTGGTCTCCCAGGAGTGGTGACACACCAAAGATCACAGGCTCACAGGCTCACAGATCCACAGGAAGAACAAGTTCCAATCAAAGACAGCAAGACCAATTAACACCAGAGGTAATCATATGGCAAGAAGCAAGCTCAAGAACCTAAGCAACAGAAACCCAGGCTACTTGGCATAATCCCACTACAGCAAGTCCTGGATACCCCAACACAACAAAAAAGCAATATTCAGATACAGGAGAACACAGGTAGACAGGTAGAAGCCTTTACAGAGGAAACACAAAACTCCCTTAAAATATTACAGGAAAACACAAGCAAACAGGTGATGGAATTGAAAAAAGCCATCCAGGATCTAAAAAGGGAAATAAAAACAATAAAGAAATGACAAAAGGAGAAAACCCTGGAGATAGAAACCTAGGCAGGAAAGCAGGAGTCATAGGTACAATTTCCACCAACAGAATATAAGAGATAGAAGATAGAATCTCAGGTGCAGAAGATACCATAGAAAACATTGACAGAATAGTCAAAGAAAATGCAAAATACAAAGAGTTCCTAATTCAAAACATCTAGGAAATCCAGGAAACAGTGAGAAAACCAAGCATAAGGACAATAGATACAAAAGAGAGCAAAGATTCCCAACTTAACGGGTCAGTAATTTTATCTTCAACAAAATTATAGAAGAAAACTTTCCTAAAGAGAAGCCCATGAACATACAAGAAGCCTAAAGAATCCCAAATAGACTGGACCAGAAAAGAAGTTCCTCCTGTAACATTATAGTCAAAACACTGAATGCACAAAACAAGGAAAGAATATTAAAAGCAGTAAGGGAAAAAGGTCAAGTAACATATAAAAAGAGACCTATCAAAATTACACCAGATTTCTCAACAGAAACTTTGAAAGCTAGAAGATCATGGGAAGATGTATTACAGATAATAAGAGAACACAAATGCCAGTCCAGCAAAACTCTCAATTACCATAGATGGAGAAACCAAGATATTCCATGACAAAACCAAATTTACACAATATTTGTCTAAATATCCAGTCCTACAAAAATAATAAATGTAAAACTCCAACACAAGGAGGAAAACTATGCCCTAGAATAAGCAAGAAATAATCTTCTTTCAACAAACACAAAAGAAGGTAGTCAAACAAACATAATTTCACCTCTAACAACAAAAATCACAGGAAGCAACAATCACTATTCCTTAATATCTCTTAATATCAATGGATTCAATCCCCCCAAAAGGCATAGACTAACAGACTAGATACTTAAACAGAACCCACTCTTTTGCTGCATACAGAAAACACACCTCAGTGACAAAGACAGACACTACCTCAGAGTAGAAGGCTGGAAAACTTTTTTCCAAGCAAGTAGTCCCAAGAAACAAGCTGGGGTACCTATGCTAAATTCAACTAAAGTTGTCAAAAAAGATAAAAAAGAACACTTCATATTCATCAAAGGAAAAGTCTACCAAGATGACTCTCATTTCTGAACATTCTCCAAATGCAAGGGCACACACATTCATAAAAGAAACTTTACCAAAGCTCAAAGCACACATTGCCTCACACAGTAAGAGTGGGAGACTTCAACACCCACTCTCATGGAAACAATAATTAAATAGAGACATAGAGAAACTAACAGAAGTTATGAACCAAATGGATTTTACAGATGTCTATCAAACATTTCATCTTAAAAGAAAAAAATATATATACTTCTTCTCAGTATCTCATGGTACCTTCTCCATAATTGATGACATAATCAGTCACAAAACAAGCCTCAACAGATATAGGAAGATTGAAATAATCCCATGCATCCTATCAGATCACTATGGACTAAGACTGGTCTTCAACAACAATAAAAACAACAGAAAGTCCACATACACATGGAAGCTGAACAACACTGTACTCAATGATAACTTGGTCATGGAAGAAATAAAGAAAGAAATTAAAAACTGTTTAGAATTTAATGAAAATGAAGGCACAACATATCCAAACTTATGGGATACAATGAAATCAGTGCTAAGAGGAAAACTCATAGCTCTGAGTACCTACCTCCAAAAAGAAACTGGAGAGAGCATACACTAGCAGCTTGACAGCACACCTAAAAGGTGTAGAACAAAAAGAAGCAAATACACCCAAGAGGAGTGTAAGGTAGGAAATAATCAAACTCAGGGCTGAAATCAACCAAATAGAAGCAAAAAGACTATACAAAGAATCAACAAAACCAGGAGCTGGTTCTTTAATAAAATCAACAAGATAGATAAACCCTTAGCCAGACTAACCAGAAGGCACAGAAAGTGTATCCAAAATAACAAAATCAGAAATGAAAAGGGAGACATAACAACAGAATCTGTGGAAATTCAAAAAATCATCAGATCCTACTACAAAAGCCTATATTCAACAAAACTCGAAAATCTGGATGAAATGGACACTGTTATAGACAGATACCTGGTACCAAAGTTAAATCAGGATGATATAAACTAAACAATCTCACAAGTCATAAAGAAATAGAAGCAGTTATGAAAAGTCTCCCAATCAAAAAGAGCCCAGTACCAGATGGGTTTAGTGCAGAATTCTATCAGACCTTCATAGAAGACCTCATACCAATATTATCCAAACTATTCCACAAAATAGTAACAGAGGGAGCACTACCGAATTCCTTCTATGAAGCCACAATTACTCTTATACCTAAACCACACAAAGACCTAACAAAGAAAGAATTTCAAACCTATTTCCTTTATGAATATTGATGCAAAAATACTCAATAAAATTCTCACGAACAGAATGCAAGAACACATAAAAATGATCATTCATCATAATCAAGTAGGCTTCATCTCAGGGATGCAGGGATGGTTCAACATAGAGAAATCCATCAATATAATCCACCATATAAACAAACTCAAAGAAAAAACCACATGATGATCTCATTTGGTGCTGAAAAAGCATTTGACAAAATTCAACATCCCTTCATGATAAAAATCTTAGAAAGATCAGGAATTCAAGACCCATACCAAAACATAGTAAAAGCAATATACAGCAAATAAGTAGCCAACACCAAACTAAATGAAGAGAAACTTGAAGCTATAACGTTAAAATCAGGGACTAGACAAGGTTGCCCACTCTCTCCCAACTTATTCAATATAGTACCAGACGTCCTGGCCAGAGCAATCAGACAATCAAAGGAGGTCAAAGGATTACAAATCAGAAAGGAAGAAGTCAAAACATCGCTATTTGCAGATGATATGATAGTACACTTAAGTGACCCTTAAAGTTCCACCAGAGAACTTCTAAGCCTGATAAACAACTTTAGCAACATGGCTGGGTATAAAATCAACTCAAACAAATCAGTAGCCTTCCTCTACTCAAAGTATAAACAGATTTAGAAAGAAATTAGAGAAACGACACCATTGACAATAGTCACAAATAACATAAAATACCTCGGTGTGACTCTAACCAAGTAAGTGAAAAATCTGTATGACAAGAACTTCATGTCTCTGAAGAAAGGAATAGAAGAAGACCTCAGAAGATGCAAAGACCTCCCATGCTCATGGGAGGTAAAAATTGGCCATCTTGCTGAAAGCAAGGACTGAAGGGGCCGAAGCGGTTTGCAACTGAATTGGAAGAACAACACTATCAACGAATCAGACACCCCAGAGCATCCAGGGACTAAATCACCCACCAACCAGTATACATGGTGGGACCTTTGACTCCTGTCGAATATGTAGCAGAGGACTCTGGCATTAATGGTCCTATGGAGGCTCGATTTCCCCTGTGTAGGGGAATGATAGGGTGGTAAGATGCGAGTAGGTGGGAGGGAGTGGGAGTACTCTCATAAAAGCATGGGGAGGGGATTGGGAGACGGGGATTCCAGAGAGGAAACTAAAAAGGGGATAACATTTTAAATATAAATAAATAAAATATCCAATAAAAAAGAATCATGAATGCATGGCCCTTTAGCTCCATGTCTTTAAAAGCCTTGTTCTCCAGTGTGGTGCTCCTGGGAGGTGATAGAATTTTTAAGAAATGTGGTCCAGACTGAGAAATCTTTAGATCACTGAGCTGACATAACAAGATAACTCAGTGATTCAAGATTCCTGGCACCAAGCTTGACAATTTCAATCTGGTCCTGAGGACCCACATTGTAGAATGAGAGAGCTGACTCCCGAAGGCTGTCCTCTGGTCTCCATACATAAGCTTGGCCACACATATGCCAGCTAAAGAAAAAAAATAAACATTCAATCAGGGGCATTGAGTGTTAACTTTGGAAGAAGTTATAGAACCCCAGGCCAGCTTCACTTTTCATTCTCTGTGTCTCAACAAAGTGTTAGAGTTTTACTCCACCACATTCTCTAGCAAGTCTTCATTAATCATCAGTGATTTGGAATAGTAGAGCTAAAACAAACCTTTCCTGTATGTAAGTTGATCACCTTAGGTATTCACTTATGGTGATGAAGAATAGACTAACATACCAATTTGTCTATCACCATATTAGCTTTTACCTTAAATCCTAAGCTCATTCTACCATCACATTCTATAGCATCTTTGTGCCTAATTTCAAAAATATAGGAAGTTGCTTCAATATTATATTCCTTAGTGATCAGATTATATAGGAATCTTATTTCTTTTTTCTACCCCGAGTTACCCATGAGAATGATCTCGTTTCAGGCATCCATCACACATTATTTACTTGAGTAACAGTAACTCTACTTCTGTGTTAATTCCACAATGGCTTTCTGCTTACAAACATATTATCTTATACTAGACCCCAAATAATTTTGTGTGCTTTAACGAGGTCAAATGAATTATTTAAGGCTGCACTATAGGTCAAGTGCATGAATTGAGATCCCAGCAACTGAACCGGTTCTAAAGAAGTTCAGTCAGTGTGTTCTCTAGTGTAGTCTTGGATAGATAGGTATCTCTGAAGAGGCCCTTTGGAACACTACAAAGACTTTGAAGATATTTTTGTTGTTTTGTGTCTTTGAAGTACTAAAGTCCCAACAGGGAGGAAAGCTCAAGTTTAACTCAGTTCACTAATGTTTTCTGGTTATTTATGATATACAGACTCTGAGGAGATTCTGATTTCCTGAATGGATTTGCTGTATCTGGAACACCAGAGTATCAGCCTAATCTACTCATATATCCAGTTTAACATCCAGGAACTCTTCTCTCTTGTGACAGAGGCTGTGGTGCCCAGAGACAGTGGTCAGCTATTTCATGTAAACATCTCAATCTATTCAGCTCAGACACCTGGTTCCCAGGACACCTGCTCCAAAGGCTGCTGAAAGCAAACAACCGGATGCTTCAAGGCTCATACTGAAAGCAGGAGCATTTAGATAATCTCATAAAACATGCAAAAGCACAGATCACCTGGGAGATGGTCATCTTCTCTCCCATCTATTTTGGGAGGATCAAAAAGTCCTGCTGTAACCATCTTTCCCACAAATGGGAAGCAGGGATAGTTCTCATCCTCCCTACTGAAGGCAGTGGAGAACTTCCTGGGAGGAACAGAGACTTTCTCCTAAGGATGTTTTAAGAAGTAACTTATTTGAGAGTGTTCAGCTTCTGGCTGGAGTTTCCATGTTTCTCCTCCCTTGGAAATGCAAAGATTAGGGGAAGTTATGTGAGTGACCTTGAGGATAGTGTGGCAGCTAGACTCGTGATCAATAGACCAAATGACCAAGCACAGCAGTACCACCTTCTCCCAAATTCACCAGAAGAAGAGGGTCGGGGTATTTGGAAACCACGTTTCTGGCTGAAAAAACAGAAAGCAGGACCATCAAAGCTTAGCTTTGGGCTGATTCTGTGGCATCATTGGGCTCCTGTTAAGAAATAAGTCTATCATGGGGGACAGTGAGTGGGATTCCTTAATTTCTATAAAACAGAAAGAGGGAGCCTTTAGGCAAGAAAATTGCCCTCTGTGACTCGTTGGTGTGTGGAAACTAGTAGACCCTCAGAGTATGGATATATCTAACACATTGGCTCACGGCCTCTCCAGAAGCTCTAAGCTCCCTCATGGGCCTTCCACCAAAAACAGAGCTTCTCACAGGTACCTGCTCATGAAGAGACCCCAAGATGTGAGAGCACACACATTTTAGAGGCGAGGCATTGTGACACACTTCATTAGTTAAAGTGTGGCCTGGGAAGTTCCCTCAGCTGCTGCCTCTTTCTTCCCCTAGGAATCAGGTTTTTTTGGAAAGTCTCTTACACAAATATATGATGTTTTCTAATCCAACTGAATTGTCATCTAATTTGAAGTGGCTTAAAAAGTAATCTTTTGTACTTGGAGGTCCAAGTACTGATAGACCCACCTGAGGAACTGAAGACCTTGGATCTTCCATCATAGGATCCATTAGATCTTGAAGAAGGAAACATGAAGCAGAATGCACCAGCCCAGAGTCAGAAGAGGCAACCAAGACCACAGATGATAAATAGGAGTAGGTAATTTTCCAAGGATACGGGATGAGTGTGGGTGATTGATTATTACTGAAACTTGCACCTTTAGGAAGGCAATAATTGATGGACCTTCACTTCATTCCCCTTCTAAACCCCAGGTCTATCTTATATCTAGTAGTATCCAAAACAGCATCACTCTTTTCTCTTGCTCCTCTTCTTGTTTCTGGGCCCCACTGGAGCAGAAGCTCATGGAGCTTGCACACAGGAAAGGCAAGGGAAAACAAAGACCCAATGTGATACCAAGCTGCCTGTAATATCTAGGATAATGGAGTAAACTGACAGCCATGGCCCAAGTGCTGGGTTACGTGCCTCTGTCCATGCAGCCTGGGGCATCAGGGGTATAAGACTCATAGTGGTATGTACTTATTATCCTGATTTTATAACTAAGAGAAGTAGAGCTGAGATGTTAAATAGCGTGTACAAGACCATGGGTAGAGCATTCCTCAGATGCTACCTCAGGCAGTGTGTCTTAGTGAACCATTTGCTCAGACTCTCCCGCATGGGGTTCACTATCACAGAAACCCTCCCTAACAGCCCTGGCCAACAGTTGAAGCAAGCAAGCAAAGGCAGAAGCTGAGGATGAACAATTCCTCGATTGAAATCCAGAGGCAGGAACAGCAGAAACCACACAGTGTTTTAGATATTACTGAGGATGCACGAAGAAGGTCAGTGGCCATGCCAGCTATCATGTTGGAAGTGTAAATTTGACTGTCAAAAGTCATTTTGATGGCACAAAAGTAGTAACTTGGTTCTAAAATAAATTGCATTTGGTCAGATATTTTGTTTACTAGCCTGGAGTTTACAAAGCAAAGTGTATCCAATTTTATCTCCCAGCAATGAACTTGGTAATAAAAAAGAATGGGTCACCGTCCTGGTTAAGTCTGTTTCTTGGAGACTTACTAGTTTCATTTTAAAGTATAATGCTATTGGCTTGGAATATTTTTTCAGTAGTTAAATAGGGGAAAGTTTAAGCATAAATGTAAATGTGGTAAAAGGAAATTTATAAAAATGAGCAAAACTTAGAAATAATCTAAAATTATTGGCTACTGAGGAAACCATGACCTTACTGCAAAATTTCTCATACACACTGCAGAGGAAAAGGAAGCACTAAGCAGGCTCAGCCAAGGGGCCATCAGTTTACTTCAGGCTTCATCTCAAACAGTGTACATTCAAGTGTTTGCTAGCACACAAACCGTGTCACTGTGCAGTGTTTTGCTTATAAGTGGCTTCAACATTGGTGAGACTTGTGTGAGAATACACCCAGTCATAACTGTACTCACTGTCAACATCATTTGATATATTCTCAATGTTTGTGTAACAACTAATCCATAAGTTTTGAACCCAAGAAGCACAATGTGGATGGGACCAATACAATATTTGTCTTTTTAGAGCAAATGAAGGAAATAAACAAAATAGACCTCACACTTCTTTTGCAGTCAATATCAAGACCATCTTAGGAGGTGAAGGGCATGGAACAGTTATGAAATTTAGAGATGATCATATGTGGCTGAGGTCAAAAAGAGGTAGACATGATGAAATGCATACATTATTGCATGACACTGACACAGGGTGCCTTAATGTGCTCAGAAATGTACTCTTAAGCAGCTCGGGGTTATAAAAATCTGACATTTATTCAGTTCTTTGATGTCTAAATACATAAAAGGCTAGTGCTCACTTTGTCCTTCCTCTGGCACATTTAGATTGAAAGTATGTGGGTTAAAAGGTTGATTTGCAAAATATAGATATGATAGAAACCTTTCCACAGTGATATGTGTGCCTTCAAAGAAGCCTGGGTGTAAACATGTGCGTAGGAGTTGTACCCTTAGATGAGAATAATGTCTCACACTGAGACCACTGCTACATCTTTGAGCAACTCAGTCACCTCCGTATTATTCTCAGGGCATCCTCTACTCCAAAGAAACACGTTCCCTAAATTTCAGTCTGTTTAATGATACAGAAAACCGATCAATTGTATTAGATTAAGAATGTTATAAATATTTATCTTTGAAGCAACAGCAAAATATGGCTTTGAGAATTTACTGTTCAAAATGTTTGTTAGTTTAGCTAGAAAAGCTACTCAAGTGATGTGTGTGTGTGTGCGTGCACATGTACACACATGAGCATTTGTATATCGTGTAATATATATATACATATATATATATATATGTATTTGTCATGTCTGGGTACGTCCATATCTGTAAGGAGACATCAGTTAATGTCAAGCACCTTCCATTTCGGTCCACTTTGATACATTATCCTGGAGCCTGCTAATTCAGCTACACTGGCTGGCCAGCAAAGCCTTAGGATCCATCCGACTCTGCTTTCCCAGTTCTGGGATTATAGTTGCTCGGCAGTTGTGGGATTGTTTGCTGGTTTGTTGGTTTGTTGGTTTGTTTTTGTGGGTCCTGGGAAATTCAAATGCAGGCCACCATGCTGTGTAACAAGCCCTGAAGAGGCTGAGGCATCTTTCCAGCCCCTAATAAAGCCCACAGCTCTCTAATGAAGCCTAACAATTCTTTGTGTTATGAGAGGGATGTGTAACAAAAACTGGGATAGTATGAAGAAATTCAATGTTGTCTCACTGACTAGAAAGTGGTTCCAAAATTTTGGTTTCCTAGAAGTACTATGAAAAAAATCGGGCGCATTCAGATTGGCATGTGGCTATAGACAACATAGAAGTATTTCTAACATATGTGCAGAAAAAAGACAAAAGTAATCTTTCTTGTTGTATAATGCAGTGATTGAGAACTGGATGAGGAGAAGTTCTAGGATTTAAAACTCTGTACACCTTTATGCCATCAAAGTATGCCCAGGTGCTTTCGTCTTCCAAGTCAGTAAAGAAAGTCAAGCCTATAGCTGAGAATGAAAGTCACTCTTATTTATGAGTATCAGAAAAGTGCCACAAACCATGACGATTAATATACTCCAATAAACACACTCATTATGGGTTGGGCTTTATATCTCTAGATATGTAGAACCTCTGTACCAGGAGAGGAGTGATCAAAGAGAAGTAGACAATGAAGAGACAGATAGACAGGTAGATACATTGACAGGCAGATAGATAGATAGATGATAGATAGTTAGATAGATAGATAGATAGACAGACAAATAGATAAACAGAGAGATGGTAGATAAATGGTAGATAGGTACATAAATAGATATATATAGATAGATGATAGATAGATAGATAGATAGATAGATAGATAGATAGATAGATAGATAGATAGATATTTTCAGTGTAGTGTCATTTGCTTATGATTACGAAGACATTGGTAAATGAATAGTTACCACAAAAGTGCGACCTAGACAATTCCTCCCATCTCTGATACAATCTCTCATAGCTGTGCATATTATCTGCTTCTGTCTTTGTCTAACTCTAGAAGACTTTGAAAGGAATGCTGCATAAGCAAACAGGAACCACTAAAGCAGTAAAGAACAGCAAGTGGGCTTACATAACTAGAATCTAGACGTTTCCTTCTTACTGTGGAGAAGATGGAGAGAAGTAGAAGAAAATGAAGCTAGGAATTTAACTGATTTGAGCAGTTTTTCAGAATAGAACAACTCTCCTGAGAGAGCTGGGGTGAAGAAGAAGAAGGAGCTTTGCCATTTGGGGTTATAGATGGCTTTGATCAGGCATGGGAAAAATTCTACAGACTGAATTCATTTAATCTAATATGGGATTGCTCACAATTGGTTAACTTAGTTTTAGGACTCAGAGGCCAAATTTCTATGTAAAAAGACATGTCTTGTCTATGGTTATACCACCCTGAATGTGCCCAAACATGTTGGAAATGACCTGACTAGGCAGAGTCCAAATATATGTTCAGGTGAAGCCATTGTGGTTTAAATAATATGGCCCCATAGAATCGTGTGTTTGAATGCATGGCCATAGGGAGTAGCATTATTAGGAGGTATGGCCTTATTGGAATAGATGTGCTCTTGTCGAAGGAAGTGTGTCACTGTGGAGTCAAGCTTTGAGGTCTGACATGCTCAAGCTACACCCAATGTGGCCTACCATCTCCTGCTGCCTGCAAACCAAGATGTAAAACTCTCTGCTCCTCTAGCACCAAATCTGTCGGCACACCGCCATGCTTCCTGCCATGATGATAATAGACTGAAGCTCTGAAATTAGGAGCCAAACTCAACTGAATGTTTTCTTTTGTGAGAATCGGCATGGTCATGGTGTCTCCGCAGTTATAGAAACCCTAACTAAGACAGCCAGAGTAAAGAGGGAGGCTTATGTCATTCTTTTTTATGGTTCTTGAAATGAGAGATAGGGCTCCTGCTTGTGAAGGAAACACTCTACCACAGAGTTCCAACCCCAACAACAAACCAGAAATAAAGATACAAGACTAGGCTCTTGTTTCCAGGCAATGTAGAATTTTTTTAAAAAATGGAAAGCATAATATGCGTTTTTAAAAAAAAATGAAACCTCTAAATATGAAGTAGGAATGTGACTGTGAGCAAGACGGAAGGGCTTGTTTAAGGCACTTCCGTCTCTGTCCTTCATGGCTTTCCCTGTGGTATAGACTGCCGCAGGATTCACAGATTGATGAGGTAGATTTCTCAGGGCTGCATGGCTGTGAACGGAAGACTCAGAATTCCAAACAGAGACATCTGCTCCTAAAACATACATTTCTCCCAGCCTCTGCACAAGGCGGCTTTACCAGCACTTGGAGAAGACGAGCCTTTGGGAACAACCCACTTGGAAGAAAAATGTACTTTTGGCAAGCAAACAGGAGCGCCCCCTTCCCCATACACTCCCTTCATTGCTAGCCTCTTTCTGAAGCAAATAGGTCTTGAGCAAATTCTTTTCATGATTAGATATTGTCCCTAAAGGCTGAAAAGTAGGTCACTTATATCTGTGAGTTCTAGTTCCATTCCACCTACCTAATTAACCAACTCGAATCTAGTGTTTTGTGGGTGCCCAGCCCTAGGCCCTGCCACGAGGTATCTATTCTGGACGTCTTATCCTCCAGAATCTCCCAATGTAGTAGACAGTTAAGATACAAGAATCGCTAGTTATGATGTTGGAAACGCATAGATGAGCATCATCTTGAAAGTATATTTGGATCAGTGTAGAAATGTTAGAGGAGATCATTCACATAAAGCTTCATAGATGGGATGATACTTGGGATGGCCTGGAAAAATTCTGAAGCTCCACGCATGGCACTGGTACTCGGTGTTCAGGTAGATGAAGGGCACAATAAACAGATGCCCAGAGAGGAAAAAGAGCAAGAATGAAGGTGGCAATATAAAGCCATGTCTGAAGGCAGTAAGGAGGGATGCTGGATGTTTCTGCCATTCTGACACTGACATTTGAGAGCGTGATTGGGTTCCTGGCTATTCTCTGGAGTAGCTGTGGTAATCTTTGAGGCTGGCGCAAGGCTGAATGTTTCTATCTTTGTGTAGTCATTCTTCCTTTTGATGAGTCCCCGGATATCTGAAATCCACCTCCTTTCCTGGTACTGTTATCAAACCTCATACTTGTATTCAAAATGGGGTCAAAAGAGAGAGAGAGAGAGAGAGAGAGAGAGAGAGAGAGAGAGAGAGAGAGAGAGAGAGAGAGAGAGAAGAAAAGGGCAATTGATTTGTATGTTCCAGTCATTTCCTTGGGAACACGCTGAGCTTTTACTCTGGGGTGACTGAGAAAGAGACCCTGTCTGTGATTAGATCTGTCAGGCAGTGGCTGTGTTACACTAGGTACCTGGGGAAATAAAACCACGGGCAATTGCCAGTGTCTGCATGCCCAGAGAGCTGTCTGCTGTGAGGTACAATAGCAGCAAGTTTGTATGTGTGTGTGTATACAGGGTCCACTTGGCTAGCACTTGGCAGGAAGATTCTAGATTAAAATCACAGGTAGACGGAGTCTCTAAAGCTTCTATTCAAATCTTAGGATCCATGACTCTGTATGTAGACAGACACACACACTGACTAAAGGCACGCAGAGTGGACAGGTAAGTGCCACTCCACTTCAGATCTCACCTGGGTCATTTGATTTGTCATGTACCCTCAGGAGAAGAAAGTTGTAACATCACACTGATCATACCACCTTCCTGAACTGTCCCAGAATTCTGTTTTATCATTAAAACATTGGATTAGAAATACCTATTTATCTGACTCCTATACTGGATGGCAGACTCCTCAAGCTTGGGCACGTGGTTTTGCTTGCCTTTTAGTCTCCCATGAGGTAGAGTGCTGGATATTGACTTTCAGGTGCTTACACCTGGGGTGCAAAGGGTAGGTGGATGGTGCATGGAAAGGTGTTTAAGAAGTAGGTGGATTCCAGAATTCTACTTCCAGTCTACTTTGAGTATTGGTTTTGTTGCTACACAGAAGGAGTTACTGTGGCACAAAAAGACAGAATGTCATACAACTACGCACCAGAATCAGAGCCTGTTTTCAGAAGACAGTTGAGAGGTAGACACGGACAAGTGATTGGATGTCATGTTCGGTTCTCTAAACTCTTCTTTGTCATAACCACTATTTGTGCTTACCAGAAGACAAATCTTAACTGTGCCCCATGTTATGGAGACAGAGGTGGTATGCAACACAGGAAAGTAATAAAGTCAGAGTCTGATGAACGACCAAGTATTCATTGGATTCATGGTCATTAACTGAATGCTGGGTATCAGAAGAGCCTCTGGATGTTGAGCACTTCACAGCAGAGTGAGGTCCTGCTGTGTGGAGTTCATGTGTTAATGTGTGAGAACAGGGAATGAATAAACAAGGATGTAGATATTGTCTCAGAGAATGATAGCTTATACAATAACAGACAGAAAGACAGTTCAAGGAATAGAAAAAATAAGGTACCATACTTAAGGAATTAAAGCAGTTCTTCAATTAGACCATGAAAACAAGAACATCTCATAAAGATGTCAGAGCTGTATAGTCAGGTTTTGGGTCTTACAGCACAGTGAAAATCATGGTGAATTTTTAATATATTCTAAAAGCAAGAAAATTATTGGTTTATTTTAAAAACAGAATATCAGAGTTAAGTGTGTGTATTAAAAATATTGTCTGTTCATAGACAACTACTGTGGAGCACACAATGATAACTTCGAACAGGAAATCTTGGATGGCATCTCAGTGGTTCTGATGAGAAGTGATGGTGGCTTAGATAGGGGGGACCTGCAACAAGCAATCAAGTTAGAAAAGGGTTTCAGAGTTTGTGGAGGAGATCTCAAGAGTAACATTGAGGGCTGTTTTAACTGAATAGAAGATGATTTCATTTGGTTATAAGGATAACTAACACCAGAAGAAAAACATTTGGGAAGGGAGAAATTTCAATTTCCAGAATTAAGCCTTCAACACGTCTCAGTTTGATAAAATAGAGATATTAGGTAATGGATTGGGGCATGGGACTCTGGTTTATATGAAATCATGGCTGGAAATTTAAGTCTGGAGATCTCAAAATAAGCAGAGATCATACAAAGCTATGGAAGTGTATGAACTTACCCAGTGAAATGAGGAGAGGAGAGTGACAGAGATGAAGAGATCTGATGACCCCAATATGAAGAAAATTAAACACTAAGCTTTAAATTATGTTCCTTGCTAACACTGGGCAGATGGCTCAGTGGCTCTAATTGCTTATGTAGAGAACCTGTGTGTGATTCCCAGAATCCACATGGTGACTCACAAAGCATCCATAACTCTAACTCCAGGTGATCCAATGAATGCCCACTTTTGACCTTCAGAAACACCAGACATGCACACAAGTAAAACATTCATATGCATGAAATAAAGTAAACAAATCCAAAAATATCTGAAACATGTTTCTAGAATATTAAATATGACGGTCATATCCTTTTTTTAAGTCTGCTAGATGATGAGAGTTTTTATTGGATATTTTATTTATTTACATTTCAAATGTTATCCCCTTTCCTAGTTTTCTGTCCAGAAACACCCTATCCTATGCCCCCTCTGCCCCTGCTTCTATGAGGGTGTTCCCCCACCCATCCACCCACTCCCACCTCACCGCCCATGCATTCCCCTACACTGGGGCATCAAGCCTTCACAGGTCACAGGGCTCCTCCTCCCATTGATGGCAGATAAGGCCATCCTCTGTTACTTATGTAGCTAGAGCCATGCTTGGGCTCTTCCATGTGTACTCTTTGGTTGTTGGATTAGTCCTAGGGAGCTCTGAGGGGTCTGGTTGGTTGATATTTTTGTTCTTCCCATGGGGTTGCAAACTCCTTCAGCTTCTTCAGTCTTTCCCCTAACTCCTACATTGGGTTCCCTGTGCTCAATCCAATGGTTGCTTGCAAGATACCCCTGTATCAGACAAATACCTCTGGATTTGTCAGGCTCCAGCAGAGTCTCTCAGGAAACAGCTATATCAGGCTCCGGTCAGCATGCACTTCCTGCCATCTGCAATAGTGTCTGGGTTTGGTGTCTGTATATGAGATGAATCCCCATGTGTGACAGTCTCTGGATGGCCTTTCCTTCAGTCTCTGCACTACACTTTGTCCCCTTATTTCTTGTAGACAGGAGCAATTCTGGGTTAAAAATTCGGGGATGAGTGGATGGTCCCATCCCCAAACCCAGGGCTTTGCCTAACCTCTGCATATGGTCTCTACAGGTTCTCCCTCCCCTATGTTGGTTATTTCAGCTCATGTCATCCCCACTGGGCACTGGGAGCCTCTTGTTTTTCTGGCATCTGGGACTTCCTGGCTCCAGTTTTCCATCCTCCATTACTACACATCTCTGCACGATTTTCTGACCCTCTGTATATCATCCCCATCTCCTCCCATGCCCGAACCTGCCTCCCCCTTTTTTCCCTCCTCTCTTTCTCCAAAGTTCCTACCGCTCTCTACCTCCTGTGAGCATTTTGTTCCCCCTTCTAAGAAGTACTGAAGCATCCACACTTTGGTCTCCCTTCTTGAGCTTCATATAGTCAGTGAGTTATGTCGTGGGTACTCTGAGCTTCTTGTCTAATATCTACTTATTGGTGAGTACATACCCTGTGTGTTCTTTTGTGACTATGTTACCTCACTCAGAATGATATTTTCTAGTTCCAACCATTTGCCTAAGAATTTCATAAAGTCATTGTTTTTAATAACCGAATGGTACTCCATTGTGTAGATGTACCACATTTTCTGTATCCATTTCTCTATTGAGGGGCATCTGGGTAGTTTCTGACTTCTTGCTATTATAAATAAGGCTGCTGTGAACATAGTGAAGCATGTTTCCTTGTTAGATTTTGGAACATCCTTTGGGTATATGCACAGGACTGGTAAAGCTGGATCTTCAGATAGTACTATGTCCAATTTTCTGAGGAACCTCCAGACTGATTTCCAGAGTAGTTGTAGCAGCTTGTAGTCCCACCAACAATGGAGGATTTCTCCATATCCTTGCCAGCATCTGCTGTCATCTGAGTTTCTGAACTTAGCCATTCTGACTGGTGTGAGGAGGAATCTCAGGGTTGTTTTGATTTGCATTTACCTTATGACTAAGGATGTTGAACATTTCTTTAGGTGCTTCTCACCATTCAATATTCCTCAGTTGAGAATTCTTTGTTTAGCTCTCTACCACATATTTTAATAGGATTAGTTGGCTCTCTGGAGTCCAACTTTTTAAGTTCTTTGTGTATATTAGATATTAGCCTTCTATCAGATGTAGGACTGTTAAAGATCTTTTCCCAATCTGCTGATTACTATTTGTCCTATTGACAGTGTCCTATGCCTTACAGAAGCTTTGCAATTTTATGAGGTCCCGTTTGTCAATTATTGATCTTCCAGCATAAGCCACTGGCGTTCTCTTCAGGAAAGTCCCCCTGTGCCTATGTTTTTGAGGCTTTTCCCCACTTTCTCTTCTATTAGATGGCGTGTATCTGGTTTTATGTGGACATCCTTGATTCATTTGGATTTGAGCTTTGTACAAGGAGATAAGAATCAATTGATTTCCATTTTTCTACATGCTGACCACCAGTCGAACCAGCAGCATTTGTTGAAAATGTTGTCTTTTGTTCAACTGGATGGTTTAATTTCTTTGTCAAAGATCAAGTGACCATAGTTGTGTGGTTAGTCTGACTAAGGATTTATCTATCTTGTTGATTTTCTCAGAGAAACAGCTTTTGGTTTTGTTGATTCTTGACATAGTCTTTTTTGTTTCTGCTTGGTTTATTTCAACCCGAGTTTATTTCCTTCCATTTACTCCTCTTGGGTGTATTTGCTTCTTTTTTGTTCTAGACCTTTTAGGTGTGCTGTCAAGCTGCTAGTGTATGCTCTCTCCAGTTTCTTTTTGGAGGCATTCAGAGCTGAGTTTTCCTCTCAGCACTGATTTCATTGTATCCCATAAATTTGGATATGTTGTGCCTTCATTTTCACTAAATTCTAAACAGTCTTTAATTTCTTTCTTCATTTCTTCCCTGACCAAGTTATCATTGAGTAGAGCATTGTTCAGCTTCCATGTGTATGTGGGCTTTCTGTTGTTTTGTTGTTGTTGAAGACCAGTTTTAGTTAGTCCATGGTGATCTGATAGGATGCATGGGATTATTCCAATCTTCCTGTATCAGTTAGGGCCTGTTTTGTGACTGATTATATGGTCAGTTTTGGAGAAGGTACCAAGAGGTGCTGAGAAGAAGGTATATTCTTTTGTTTTAGAATAAATTGTTCAATAGATATCTGTTAAATTCATTTGGTTCACAACCTCTGTTAGTTTAACTGTGTCTCTGTTTAGTTTTTGTTTCCATGATCTGTCCATTGATAAGAGTGGATGTTGAAGTCTCCCATTATTATTGAGTGAAGTGCATTGTGTGTTTTGAGCTTTAGTAATGTTTCTTTTATGAATGTGTGTGCCCTTGCATTTGCAGTGTAGATATTCAGCAATGAGAGTTCATGTTGGTAGATTTTTCCTTTTATGAGTATGAAGTGTCTTTCCTTATCTTTTTTTGATAACTTTTGGTTGATTATTGATTTTATTCAATATAGAATGGCCACTTCAGTTTGTTTCTTGGGACTGTTTACTTGGAAATTTGTTTTCCAGCATTTTACTCTGAAGTAGTGTCTGTCTTTGTTATTGAGGTACATGTCCTGTGTGTGACAAAATACCGGTCCTGTTTATGTATCCAGTCTGTTAGTCTCTGTTTTTATTGGATAACTGAGTCCATTGATGATAGATACAAAAGACCAGTGATTGTTGTTTCCTGTTATTTTTGTTGTTAGCAGTGGAGTTATGTTTGTGTGACTATCATCTCTTGTGTTCATTGAAAGAAGATTATTTCTTGCTTCTTCTAGGGCGTAGTTTTCCTCCTTGTATTGGGGTTTTCCATCTATTATTATTTGTAGGCTGGATTTTTGAAAAAATATTGTGTAAGTGTGTTTTTGTCATGGAATATCCTGGCTTCTCCATCTATGGCAATTGGTAGTTTTGCTGAGTATAGGAGCCTGGGCTGGCATTTGTGTTTTCTTACAGTCTGTACGACATATGCTCAGGATCTTCTGGCTTTCATAGTCTCTGTTTAGAAGTCTGGTGTAATTCTGATAGTTCTGCCTTTATATGTTATGGGACCTTTTCCCCTTGATGCTTTTAATTTGCTTTCTTGTTTTATGCATTTGGTGTTTTGACTATTATGTGACAGGAGGAATTTCTTTTCTGGTCCATTCTATTTGCAGTTCTGTAGGCTTCTTGTACGTTTAGGGGCATCTCTTTCTTATGTTAAGCAAGTTATCTTCTATAATTTGGTTGAAGATATTTACTGGCCCTTTAAGTTGGGAATCTTCACTCTGTTCTACACCTATTATCCTTAGGTTTGGTCTTCTCATTGTGTCCTGGATTTCCTGGATGTTTGGTGATAGGAGCTTTTTCTGTTTCACATTACCTTTGACAGTTGTGTCGATGTTTTCTATGGAATCTTCTGCTCCTGAGATTCTCTCTTCTATCTCTTGTATTCTGTTGGTGATGCTTGCATCTATGACTCCTGATCTCTTCCCTAGGCTTTCTATCTCCAGGGTTGTCTTGTTTGAGATTTCTTTATTGTTTCTATTTCCATTTTATGATCCTGGATGGTTTTGTTCAATTGTTTCACCTGTTTGTTTATGCTTTCCTGTATTTCTTTAGCGGGGTTATTTATTTTCTTCTTAAAGTCCTCTATCATCATCATGAAATGTGATTTTAAAACAGTATCTTGCTTTTCTGGTGTTTTAGGGTATCCAGGGCTTTCTGTGATGGGAGAACTGGGCTCTGATGATGCCATGTGATCCGGTTTCTATGTTCTTACACCTGCCTTTTGGCATCTGGTTATGTCTGGTGTTAGCTGGCTTTGCTGTCTCTGACTGGAGCTTGTTCCTCCTGTGATCCTATGAGACTGTGATCTTAGGTGTGTTAGCACTCCTGGAAGACAAGCTCTCTCATGGTACAATTAGAGTACAGAGAGCTGTGGCACAGGGTTAGGTGCAGGGCACAGACGGAAACTGGAAGGATCCTGACCAAAGCTGCTGTTTCTGTGTCTTGTCGTGTCCCTCTTGAGCCAGGGATTGAAGCAAAAGTCGCAGTCTCACTGGTAAACTTAGGTGTGACCGAACTCCTTGGGCAGGAGTTGGGTACGGAGAGCTGTGGCACAGGATTAGCTCCAGGGTGCAGAAGGAAACTGGAAGCAGATGATGAGTTTTATCTGCTTTACTTTCTTAAGGTTCTATTCATCCTCTTGAACTGTATGCATCTTAAGACCAAGGCATGCATGTTATTTATTTGGTTATAAACAAAGCCTGCTACATTTCTCAGCCAAAAGGAAAGCTTGGTGACATTTGGTAAGTAAATGAATGAAAATGTACCCATGAGACCTTGCAGAATATGTTGGTCAGCTATTTGCTGGAATATTAGAGAGTTCATTTAAAAGCAATTTATGGCATTCGGAGTAAATTCATTGAGGTCAGTTGTGTTGTTCTCTTTTGTCAATTTTGAGAAGACATATTTGAAGTCACCACAGTTCCCAATTAAAACATGGTAATAGTAATTCCACTCTGATGCTTGTTTCCTTGAATCTTATTTCTTTTCTTTGTCTCTAGTGCTGTTGTCTTCATTTTGACCATTTTATTTCTTATTTATTTTGGTTCATTTTGCCCCTTTTAACTATAGCTGGATTAATTGAAAACCTCTTGTTGCTCTCTGGAAAGCTATACCAAAATAGCAGTGAGGTATAAAACACAAAGTTTATAGATATGTGCATTCCTCTACGTTTTATATTTGCAAAATGCTGGTTGAACCCTGTATGCTGGCCATCCAAACATGTACCTAATTTGAATACTGAGAAACCTGCCATCTTTGAGGGTTGGCTCTCTTCCAGGCATCTTCTTATGGAATGGTCTTAGATGGCAGACAGCATTTCACATGAAATCTTTTATTGATCCTCATGTCCTAAAGGACAGAGTTCATTCTTCTTGCCTGGATTTCAAGATGTTCAGTTATTGAGTCCCTCCAAACTTCTATGTGATAATTGACAGGTGTCAAGGGTTCTGCCTACTTTATGGTTCTATAAACGTCTAACAGACTTCTGTGGGGACACATTTTGCATGGCCATATGTCTCTGCTTCACTGTCCCTCTTAGAATTCCTCACCCACCAAATTCCTCCACTTCTCCAGATTCAGTTGAAAGCCACAGGCTGCCTCAGGCCGAAAGCAGGTGTTTGTCCACTGACTCCTCTAAGCTTCTGTGACATAGTGAGACTGTCTACTCAGCCTATAGTTTAAAATCAATCTCTCTTTCTCATAGACCTCCACCAACTTGTCCTTCAAGAAACTCTTTCAGGATTATCCTTTTTAATCCTCAGTACTCCATGCCACGTTACCATTCTCATTTAAAAATGATAAATACAGGACCCTGTGATTGTTTGAAGACTTTGCAGATATCAAATAATACAGCAAGAATTAAAACTAAGCCTTCTGACCTTGGGAGCCTTATTCCTAACTACAACTCTAGACTGAACTTCTTAAGAGCAAAGAATGAGTCTCATTCACTTTTATTCCAAGACATTTGCAGGAGGTTTGGAATAATGACAACCATATTAAATCATAATTTTCTGAATTTATCTTGCTAAGATATATTTCTGCCATTTCCTGACTATGTGGGGGAAATATGATTGTATACATTTTGACTTTTGACTTGTTCTAATCATGTTCTTATATGATGAGTCAAATCAGAAGGAAGCCTAGCACAAATCAGAAGCATGGAAGGGTTTTAATGCCAATAAATAGTTAAATTATATGGCATTGTGTTGAGAGCTTGAGTTAGGGCCGAGGAAAAACTGGTTTTCTGTCTTAACAAAAACTACTGCTTACCGACTCAAACTGGGGTTACTTAGGAATGAAGAACTTAGATTAAGCTATCACATTGACTGTGGGCAAATCTTTGGGGCATTTTGTTAATGAAGAAGCCTAGCCCACTGTGGCTGGTGCCTCAGCGAGCAGGTAGGATTGAGTTGTATAAGAAGGTTACATATAATCTTCCTACCAATGTAACAAAAACCCATGTTTCCTGAGAGGATGAGTTTCTGATGACTATCTGTTAAATCAAAATGAATAGGTAGAGAACGGCAAGACAGTTTTTAAAAATTTACAAAGTAGACATGTTTTCCCAAGAGATCGTCCCTGCCACCTTCCTCCTCTCTTAAGCCCCCTCAGTTCCTTCATTTATCTTGGAGGTCATCCTCAGATGACGAATGACCTTCCTTGAAATGTGACCACACATGTTAGAAAGAGGCATCCCCTTAGGCATGTCTCTTTTGAAGGAAGAACCAAACAAGAAAATTGCTTCAATAAAGAAGAGGTGAAAGATGTAGCAGGTAGTTCTGACTCATTGATGATGCAGAACAACATGGTGAATAAATTCTTCACCTAGAGATGACAGTGCCAACCTGTCAACTGGGGACAAGGTGAGAAACTCTCTCTGCTGATATGGTTCAAGGTTTCCTGGGATTCTGAGAGAAAAGAACTAGGAGAGACACAAGAATAATGAAATGATGTCATTGAATCTACCGTAGTTTTGGATTGTTGGGGAGGATGACAATGGAAGTGCAAACCTGAGCTGTGGCCTTGGATAGAGAGGGCAGTGTCATGGGTTGCTGAAGTGGCCATGCCCCAGCAGTGAGAATGAAGCGCTTGAACAGAATGATCAAGGAGCATTTAAGAGACATTAATATCAAACCGTAAGGGTTGTAAATTGGTGTTCTAACAGTGGAACTCTTACAATACACATAATTTTTCTTCCTGGAACTTATTAGCAGTCCTTTAAAATTTTTCTGGAGATTCTTGAGAAGAAAATCTTACTTTGTATATACTTGTTTCTCTAGTTGATATTGCCTGGGGAACTGTCTACTAAATAAGAAGCTTATGAGGGATCTGGTGACTAAATAAATGAATGAAAGTAAGAAGTAATTTTTATATGAGAGATGACAATAAATGCTTGTAAACTTGGAGCTAGACCTACAAATGAGAAAGACAATATTTATATACCTAAAGAGACTTTAGTCAAGAGAAATGCTTAGAGATGCTTAAAGCTAATATAGTGGAATAAGGGTTGATACAAGGGGGAGAATTGAGGCTTCAGGGTGACTCTAAGGGAATTTATTTAAAATTCCATGTGAGCACTTTGGTATTTGGATAGCAGAGAATCTTTTCTTGGCTGTTTTTTCCCCTTACTTTACTATTGCTGCTATAATAGATTGGCATTTTGAATAGTTTAGAAAATGTTAAAAGACGGGAAAAATATAAACCACAATCTCATTATACACTGGTGACTTATTACTATTCTAACATACTGCTTCTTAGACATTCTCTTTGAAATTTTTCTTCATAATTGAGATTATATTGTGCCTAAAAATTATATTATTCTTATTTTGCAGTTTACTGTGATCTTAAAATATTATAACTGTGATGAAAAACTTTCTCATAGTCTATAGTATGTATGTACTGTAAGTCATTCCCTAACTCACTTTCTGTTGGACATTAGAATTCATCACTTTTAAACATTATTAATTGTATGTTTCAGACTGCCTTGATTCATTAAAAAATAATTTTCAAAAAGCAGAGGTGTTCTCATTTTTGCAGAGATAGCTATGGTCATGCATCTTTGTGGTCTGTATGCAAAAGTCATAAAATGAAGACAATCCAAATGTCCACTAGCCAATAAATGAGTAAAGAAATGTGGTACATCTAGCAGAATACTGTTCACTCACAACAGTGAGAGCCTGTCATTTGTGAGAATATGAACAGACCTAGAAGACATCATGTCAAGCAAAATAGACCAGGCACAGGAAGACAAGAATGTTGAGGTTTCCCTCATATGTGGCACACAGAAACACTGAGAAGAGAAGAGTCAAATGATTATTTCCGAGGCTGGGGGATAAGGAAATACAGGGAAAGGTATATAAGTATAAGGTATATAAGTTCTAGTTAGCTGATTGTGTCTGCTATTGAACAGTAGAGGTCGATGATAAATACAGTATATCTGAGATAAACTGGAAGGAGGATTTTTGAATGTTTTGTTATGAAGAAGTATTTAGTTAGACAGGCATATATATCCCTAACATTATATAAGGCATAAGTGTACCGAAACACCATATGGTATCGCACAAATAAGTAAAATTTTACTTTCTATGTATTAGTTTAATTTCTTCAATTTCTAAAAAGACCGTTTTAAAAAAATTTA
This sequence comes from Rattus norvegicus, assembly GCF_021556685.1. Lineage (NCBI taxonomy): Eukaryota > Metazoa > Chordata > Mammalia > Rodentia > Muridae > Rattus > Rattus norvegicus. Next base: position 74,377,083 of record NC_141538.1, read on the forward strand.
GAAATCTGTTTTATGTGAATGAGTGTTAGGCCTGGTCATCTGTAATAACACCGTGTTTGTGAGGGTGCTCATGGAGACCAAAAGGCAGCATAGATACCCTGGGATTGACATTGTACATGGTTGTGAAGTACCATGTGGGTGCGGGGACTGAATCTGGGTCTCCTGCAATATAATAACTGCTCTTAATCCTCGAGCTAGCTCCCATCTCCTAATCTCTTCATCTTAAAATCAATTGTTCTGTACAGTATTAAATAATGAGAGAAGTGACATCATCTTTACGTCACTGACTATTGTGAAGATTAGGACATGGAAGGAACCCTGAGTGACCATGTTTAAAATTCTGCCTGCCCCAATATATTATAGCCCCAAATAAGGTTGTCAGTCTCTTTCTTAAATACTTTTCTTTTAAAATATTTAAGTATTTTTCAAAACTATGAACAAGGAAACCAAGCAGGTAATGGTCTCGAAAGCTTATTTGTGGGGACATGTTTTGTATGGTTACTGCATCAGTATCCACTTCCATGAAGGTATCCACTGACGTACAGTGGTATTTAAAAGACGTTGTCCTGGCACAGGCTTATCAGAGATTCCTTCCCATCTCTCAGTGGTTCTCTATCCTTTGGATATGATCCCATTGAGGCTTCATATCCAGATATGCTGTATATCAGACACTTACATTGTGATTCATAAAAGTAGCAAAATTACAGTAGGATGAAGTAATTTGTGGTTGGGGTCACCACAACCTGAGAAACTGTATTAAAGGGTTATAGCATCAGGAAGGTTGAGAAACGCTACTGTAGGCAGAAGAGAAATACAGCTAAACAGTCAGGTTAAATTCATACCACACCACTGTCTCATATTAAGCTAACAACGGGGTTCCTGGCCCTAGACAGTCCTGACATGGTGACTGCTAGCATTGTGGGTAATGGGATAAAATTATTCAATGGCATCAGAAAAGTAAATTGGGAATACTTTTAAGAAACACTATTTATTGTTCATGTAATTTAATTGTCTGAAAAAGCTTCTCAGGAAACAAGCACCAAGGAGAGATAACTGCTTTCAACAAGAGAATGAAATGCAGAGAAGTTAAATCTGTGGTAAATGTGCAAGATAGAGACAGATGTTTAATGCACATCTATTTATTGAACTTGAGCTATACTTCTTACAAAATGTCATTAAAAGTCTTTGTGGAAATATGAAAAAAACAATTAGAAATATCTAAATGTATCTGAAATTATATAGTAATGATGTCATTAATTATGTGACAGAGAGGATGAAAGGCTGGAACAGTTGGCTTTGTTGAGGCATCCAGGGTTACAGATGACAAGAGAGTTCATGTCTCCTTGTCTGTGGAGCCTGGCTTTCTCACTCTGCTTTTAGTGCTTCAAGGCAGCTGCTTCTGTCTTCATTCCAAAGCAAAGAAACATAGTAGACAGAGGGCCCCTTGACTTAGAGACTGTGGCAAGTGTTTTCGGGTTAGATCAAGGTCATGAGTAACAGGAGAGCCTTGCCTATGATCTCACCTAGGGAGCACCAAGGAGCTTATCCTCTCCAGCAATTTGTTTTCCAAGTTTCAAAGGAGTGGGTTGCAGAAAGATTCCTATGGACCTGGTCCTGGAATTTCACAAAGACTGGAAAGAATGTGGTTGGCAAGAGCATTGCTGGTCGGATCCAGTGATTTTTAGGGAGAGGGAGGGAAACCTCAGATAAAACTGAAAATACAGACGGCCTCTGGGTTCCCGTGGGGGAGGGCCCAGGAGCAGCAGGACCCCTGCGCCTGAGACACCACCAGAACCTGAAGGGACAGACCGGATAAACAGTTCTCTGCACCCAAATCCCGTGGGAGGGAGAGCTAAACCTACAGAGAGGCAGACACGCCTGGGAAACCAGAAGAGACTGCACACTGCACACATCTCTGAGGCCAGAGGAAAACACCAAACGCCATCTGGAACCCTGGTGCACAGAGGCTCCCGGAAAGGGCAGCGCAGATCTTCATGGTTGCTGCCACTGTGGAGAGCTTGTAGGCAGCACCCCACGAGCAACTTGAGCCTTGGGACCATAGGTAAAACCAACTTTTATGCTGCAAGTGACCTGCCTGGTGAACACCAGACACAGGACGACAGGAACACCTGAAGACCTGTAGATAGGAAAAACTACACTCCCAAAAGCAGAACACTGTGTCCCCATAACTGGCTGAAAGAAAACAGGAAAACAGGTCTACAGCACTCCTGACACACAGGCTTATAGGACAGTCTAGCCACTGTCAGAAATAGCAGAACAAAGTAACACTAGAGATAATCTGATGGCGAGAGGCAAGCGCAGGAACCCAAGCAACAGAAACCAAGACTACATGCCATCATCGGAGCCCAATTCTCCCACCAAAGCAAGCACGGAATATCCAAACACACCAGAAAAGCAAGAACTAGTTTCAAAATCATATTTGATCATAATGCTGGAGGACTTCAAGAAAGACGTGGAGAACTCCCTTAGAGAACAAGTAGAAGTCTACAGAGAGGAATCGCAAAAATCCCTGAAAGAATTCCAGGAAATCATAAATAAACAAGTAGAAGCCCATAGAGAGGAGACACAAACATCCCTGAAAGAATTCCAGGAAAGCATACATAAACAAGTAGAAGCCCATATAGAGGAGTCACAAAAATCCCTGAAAGAATTCCAGGAAAACACAATCAAACAGTTGAAGGAATTAAAAATGGAAATAGAAGCAATCAAGAAAGAACACATGGAAACAACCCTGGATATAGAAAACCAAAAGAAGAGACAAGGAGCTGTAGATACGAGCTTCACCAACAGAATACAAGAGATGGAAGAGAGAATCTCAGGAGCAGAAGATTCCATAGAAATCATTGACTCAACTGTCAAAGATAATGTAAAGCAGAAAAAGCTACTGGTCCAAAACATACAGGAAATCCAGGACTCAATGAGAAGATCAAACCTAAGGATAATAGGTATAGAAGAGAGTGAAGACTCCCAGCTCAAAGGACCAGTAAATATCTTCAACAAAATCACAGAAGAAAACATCCCTAACCTAAAAAAAGAGATACCCATAGGCATACAAGAAGCCTACAGAACTCCAAATAGATTGGACCAGAAAAGAAACACCTCCCGTCACATAATTGTCAAAACACCAAATGCACAAAATAAAGAAAGAATATTAAAAGCAGTAAGGGAAAAAGGTCAAGTAACATATAAAGGCAGAGCTATCAGAATTACAACAGACTTTTTGCCAGAAACTATGAAAGCCAGAAGATCCTGGACAGATGTCATACAGAACCTAAGAGAACACAAATGCCAGCCCAGGTTACTGTATCCTGCAAAACTCTAAATTAACGTAGATGGAGAAACCAAGATATTCCATGACAAAACCAAATTTACACAATATCTTTCTACAAAATCAGCACTACAAAGGATAATAAATGGTAAAGCCCAACATAAGGAGGCAAGGTATACCCTAGAAGAAGCAAGAAACTAATCGTCTTGGCAACAAAACAAAGAGAAGAAAAGCACACAAACATAACCTCACATCTAAATATGAATATAACAGGAAGCAATAATCACTATTCCTTAATATCTCTCAATATCAATGGCCTCAACTCCCCAATAAAAAGACATAGATTAACAAACTTGATACGCAACGAGGACCCTGCATTCTGCTGCCTACAGGAAACACACCTCAGAGACAGACAGACACTACCTCAGAGTGAAAGGCTGGAAAACAACTTTCCAAGAAAAATGGTCAGAAGAAGCAAGCTGGAGTAGCCATTCTAATATCAAATAAAATCAATTTTCAACTAAAAGTCATCAAAAAAGATAAGGAAGGACACTTCATATTCATCAAAGGAAAAATCCACCAAGATGAACTCTCAATCCAAAATATCTATGCCCCAAATACAAGGGCACCTACATACGTAAAAGAAACCTTACTAAAGCTCAAAACACACATTGCACCTCACACAATAATAGTAGGAGACTTCAACATCCCACTCTCATCAATGGACAGATCATGGAAACAGAAATTAAACATAGAAGTAGGCAGACTAAGAGAAGTCATGAGCCAAATGGACTTAACAGATATTTATAGAACATTCTATCCTAAAGCAAAAGGATATACCTTCTACTCAGCTCCTCATGGTACTTTCTCCAAAATTGACCATATAATTGGTCAAAAAACAGGCCTCAACAGGTACAGAAAGATAGAAATAATCCCATGCGTGCTATCATACCACCACGGCCTAAAACTGGTCTTCAATAACAATAAGGGAAGAATGCCCACATATACGTGGAAATTGAACAATGCTCTACTCAATGATAACCTGGTCAAGGAAGAAATAAAGAAAGAAATTAAAGACTTTTTAGAATTTAATGAAAATGAAGGTACAACATACCCAAACTTATGGGACACAATGAAAGCTGTGCTAAGAGGAAAACTCATAGCGCTGAGTGCCTGCAGAAAGAAACAGGAAAGAGCATATGTCAGCAGCTTGACAGCACACCTAAAAGCTCTAGAACAAAAAGAAGCAAATACACCCAGGAGGAGTAGAAGGCAGGAAATAATCAAACTCAGAGCTGAAATCAACCAAGTAGAAACAAAAAGGACCATAGAAAGAATCAACAGAACCAAAAGTTGGTTCTTTGAGAAAATCAACAAGATAGATAAACCCTTAGCCAGACTAACGAGAGGACACAGAGAGTGCGTCCAAATTAACAAAATCAGAAATGAAAAGGGAGACATAACTACAGATTCAGAGGAAATTAAAAAATCATCAGATCTTACTATAAAAGCCTATATTCAACAAAACTTGGAAATCTGCAGGAAATGGACAATTTCCTAGACAGATACCAGGTACGGAAGTTAAATCAGGAACAGATAAACCAGTTAAACAACCCCATAACTCCTAAGGAAATAGAAGCAGTCATTAAAGGTCTCCCAACCAAAAAGAGCCCAGGTCCAGACGGGTTTAGTGCAGAATTCTATCAGACCTTCATAGAAGACCTCATACCAATATTATCCAAACTATTCCACAAAATTGAAACAGATGGAGCACTACCGAATTCCTTCTATGAAGCCACAATTACACTTATACCTAAACCACACAAAGACACAACAAAGAAAGAGAACTTCAGACCAATTTCCGTCATGAATATCGACGCCAAAATTCTCAATAAAATTCTTGCAAACCGAATCCAAGAGCACATCAAAACAATCATCTACCATGATCAAGTAGGCTTCATCCCAGGCATGCAGGGATGGTTTAATATACGGAAAACCATCAACGTGATCCATTATATAAACAAATTAAAAGAACAAAACAACATGATCATTTCATTAGATGCTGAGAAAGCATTTGACAAATTTCAACACCCCTTCATGATAAAAGTCCTGGAAAGAATAGGAATTCAAGGCCCATACCTAAACATAGTAAAAGCCATATACAGCAAACCAGTTGCTAACATTAAACTAAATGGAGAGAAACTTGAAGCAATCCCACTAAAATCAGGGACTAGACAAGACTGCCCACTCTCTCCCTACTTATTCAATATAGTTCTTGAAGTTCTAGCCAGAGCAATCAGACAACAAAAGGAGGTCAAGGGGATACAGATCGCAAAAGAAGAAGTCAAAATATCACTATTTGCAGATGATATGATAGTATATTTAAGTGATCCCAAAAGTTCCACCAGATAACTACTAAAGCTGATAAACAACTTCAGCAAAGTGGCTGGGTATAAAATTAACTCAAATAAATCAGTAGCCTTCCTCTACACAAAAGAGAAACAAGCCGAGAAAGAAATTGGGGAAACAACACCCTTCATAATAGACCCAAATAATATAAAGTACCTCGGTGTGACTTTAACCAAGCAAGTAAAAGATTTGTACAATAAGAACTTCAAGACTCTGAAGAAAGAAATTGAAGAAATCCTCAGAAGATGGAAAGATCTCCCATGCACATGGATTGGCAGGATTAATATAGTAAAAATGGCCATTTTACCAAAAGCAATCTACAGATTCAATGCAATTCCCATCAAAATACCAATCCAATTCTTCAAAGAGTTAGACAGAACAATTTGCAAATTTATCTGGAAAAACAAAAAACCCAGGATAGCTAAAACTATCCTCAACAATAAAAGGACTTCAGGGGGAATCACTATCCCTGAACTCAAGCAGTATAACAGAGCAATAGTGATAAAAACTGCATGGTATTGGTACAGAGACTGACAGATAGACCAATGGAAAGAATTGAAGACCCAGAAATGAACCCACACACCTATGGGCACTTGATTTTTGACAAAGGAGCTAAAACCATCAAATGGAAAAAAGATACCATTTTTAGCAAATGGTGCTGTTTCAACTGGAGGTCAACATGTAAAAGAATGCAGATCAATCCATGCTTATCACCCTGTACAAATTAAGTCCAAGTGGATCAAGGACCTCCACATCAAACCAGACACACTCAAACTAATAGAAGAAAAACTAGGGAAGCATCTGGAACACATGGGCACTGGAAAAAATTTCCTGAACAAAACACCAATGGCTTATGCTCTAAGATCAAGAATCGACAAATGGGATCTCATAAAACTGCAAAGCTTCTGTAAGGCAAAGGACACTGTGGTTAGGACAAAACGGCAACCAACAGATTGGGAAAAGATCTTTACCAATCCTACAACAGATAGAGGCCTTATATCCAAAATATACAAAGAACTCAAGAAGTTAGACCGCAGGGAGACAAATAACCCTATTAAAAAATGGGGTTCAGAGCTAAACAAAGAATTCACAGCTGAGGAATGCCGAATGGCTGAGAAACACCTAAAGAAATGTTCAACATCTTTAGTCATAAGGGAAATGCAAATCAAAACAACCCTGAGATTTCACCTCACACCAATGAGAATGGCTAAGATCAAAAACTCAGGTGACAGCAATGCTGGCAAGGATGCGGAGAAAGAGGAACACTCCTTCATTGTTGGTGGGATTGCAAACTGGTACAACCATTCTGGAAATCAGTCTGGAGGTTCCTCAGAAAATTGGACATTGAACTGCCTGAGGATCCAGCTATACCTCTCTTGGGCATATACCCAAAAGATGCCCCAACATATAAAAAAGACAAGTGCTCCACTATGTTCATCGCAGCCTTATTTATAATAGCCAGAAGCTGGAAAGAACCCAGATGCCCTTCAACAGAGGAATGGATACAGAAAATGTGGTACATCTACACAATGGAATATTACTGAGCTATCAAAAACAACGGCTTTATGAAATTCGTAGGCAAATGGTTGGAACTGGAAAATATCATCCTGAGTGAGCTAACCCAATCACAGAAAGACATACATGGTATGCACTCATTGATAAGTGGCTATTAGCCCAAATGCTTGAATTACCCTAGATGCCTAGAACAAATGAAATTCAAGATGGATGATCAAAATGTGAATGCTTCACTCCTTCTTTAAAAGGGGAACAAGAATACCCTTGGCAGGGAATAGAGAGGCAAAGATTAAAACAGACACAGAAGGAACACCCATTCAGAGCCTGCCCCACATGTGGCCCATACATATACAGCCATCCAATTAGACAAGATGGATGAAGCAAAGAAGTGCAGGCCGACAGGAGCCAGATGTAGATCGCTCCTGAGAGACACAGCCAGAATACAGCAAATACAGAGGCGAATGCCAGCAGCAAACCACTGAACTGAGAATAGGACCCCCATTGAAGGAATCAGAGAAAGAACTGGAAGAGCTTGAAGGGGCTCGAGACCCCATATGTACAACAATGCCAAGCAACCAGAGCTTCCAGGGACTAAGCCACTACCTAAAGACTATACATGGACTGACCCTGGACTCTGACCTCATAGGTAGCAATGAATATCCTAGTAAGAGCACCAGTGGAAGGGGAAGCCCTGGGTCCTGCTAAGACTGAACCCCCAGTGAACTAGACTGTTGGGGGGAGGGCGGCAATGGGGGGAGGATGGGGAGGGGAACACCCATAAAGAAGGGGAGGGGGAGGGGTTAGGGGGATGTTTGCCGGGAAACCGGGAAAGGGAATAACACTCGAAATGTATATAAGAAATACTCAAGTTAATAAAAACAAACAAACAAACAAACAAAAAACAAAAAACCTGTAAATACAGACGACATGAAGAATGAAGTAACCTGGGGAAGGTACCGCTGGGACTCGAAGGTGACAGCACATCTGCACCCCTGCCGGCCATGTGTATAAGTCCGTGGGTTCAGGACAGGCTCAGTAAGAAAAAAGGAAAGCACAAAATTGTCAAGTGGGTTGTTTTTGTCAGAGTGACTTGGAGGATTGGGGCTCAGGCTGAAAAATGGTAATTGCTAGTCATCTACATTTATTAAAAAGATCTTTTAAAACATTAGATAGTAGAGTACATCTAAATGGTATTAGGTTAAAATGTAATTTAGAAAAACGTAATTTAGAGTCTAAAACATGCAGCAATGAGACAACCAATGATGCTAAGGGGATATTGTCATAGAATCTGGGAACCAGTCACCTAGACAGACGGTGGAAGCTGGGAGTGTTTCTTACAAAACATGCAAGCTGGCCAAGGATTATAAGTGTCAGAATGTTCCTTGTGTCTTTTCAAAGGTCTCCAGCATAAAGCATCCAGGGTGCTGCAGTTATGTGTACATTTCTTTGGAAACATCATCTCAAAAGTGACGGGAATCAACAGACTCACCTCAGCCTTAACTGGGCGAGGAAGAACAGCCTAGGAACTGGGGCAGCTCTTAGCACCAAGGCTTCACTGAGGCTTTGAGGGAACGCTTCAAAAGGACAACTTGTCATCTAAAATCCAGGAGGGTCAAAAAAATAAGTAGAGGCCTCTGAAAAAAAAAAAAAGTGGAAAGCAACTACCAGTCCTGCCCCAGTCAGTCCCAAATTTCAACTAAAAAACACTCAAATATAGATTCTATAAAGACGGTCTTATATATCACCACAAAGTTAATTAATTAACTATGATAGAAATTAAACTGAGAATTTATTTCTAGAATCTGGTAGAGCTTTTAGATCTGGATTAAGTAAAGGGATTGGCCGTGGATGACATGGGAGAAGGTATGCAGACACATTTTGTCTGTTGCAGACAATACTTCTTATCTTAGGGATAGAAAGGTGAGGTCACGTAGTGGTTAAGCTCCTGTGACCAGCAAAGGGAACCCCATTTTAGCATCCTGTGATATGATCAACTTTTCTAAACCTTGTTTGTGCTATTGGCAAAATAAGATATTTCTGGTCTCTTCAGAGAGTAGCCAAGAATATGAAATTAGCTGTGATAATTCATACACAGCACTATGCTTGGTGTCTGAAACACAGCAAACAAGACACATGTATATTATTTTGTACTCTAAACTTTTGGAAGTTTGATCTCTTAGGGAATAGGGAAGTCTCTTGTGGGGTGGAGAGGAATTAGGAAGAGGCAAGGCAATGATACTCAGCAGGTTGTCTCTGAAGCATATTTAGTTCAAAGTCCTGGTCAGACATTCACATCATGACAGTGAGAACAGCAGGACTTCAGAAGTCAGTTCCAAAGGCAGAGAAGATAGGTGTTGGCATGAAGGAAGTCAGGGTCTAGGTGAGGCTAGAGAAGAGATTCTGTCCTCCAAGGAAAGGAAACGAGTTGAGGTCATGAAGAGAAGTGTGCAAATAGGAGATGTGAAGAACAGAAGTCGAATCTCAATCCAGTCAGAAAAATGACAACATATGCAAAAACATGTAATCCAAAAGCTTTAGGGAAGAAAAAAATAAATAAAACCTAACAATGAAAGCAAAAGAAAAATCACAGCAAAAAAAATGGAGAGAAAGTGTCATAAGAAGGGCCTCAAGATCAGCTAAGGTTCATAACAACATTGCAGCTGTGACTGGGCAATTCCTCATAATGCTTCCCATGAAGGAGACACTGGATTAGCTCCATTGTACAGGAAAAGAAACTGAGGCATGGTGTATTTACTTTATTTCCTAATTGTACTTTCTTTAAAACAAAACAAAACAAAACAAAATCGTTATCCTCACAGAGGTGGTAAAGAACAATGCTAGGCTTAAATGTAAATGTTCTAGCTCCATATTGAATGCTCTTAATTTCAAAGTTGTGTGATAGGCAGAGAGCAGATCAAGACTAACACATGCAAACTCTCTGGCCTTGTTTTATCACCTCAAGACAGCATCTATTTAAAAACAAAACAAAACAAACAAAAACAATAAAAAACAACTATGTCTCAAGCACTTCCCTGGAATAGTTAAACATTTGAGTAGACTAAGAATACTTTTATGAACATTAAAACTACACACACACACATACACACACACACAGAGAGAACAAATGATATCAAAGACTAATACTGTGCAGTGCTAGAGACTTCTGTGTAATTCTCAACGTCAAAGATAAATAAACAAGTTTAGAGAGGGTGTAGAAAAAGCCACTGTGGGCCAACCTGTGTAACCAAACACGCCAAGGCTTAGCTGAAGCCAGCAGCACTCAGAGAAACAATTCCAGGTTCTCATGGACACTTCCCAGAGTTGACTGGACATGTGCATGTGGTTGAAAATGTGTGACAAAGGGCAGTTAGGTGAGAGCAGAAAAGCAGGTAGACACGAAAGGAGAAGTCAGAGTCTCATCTAAGCTGGTTGTTGAAATCATTGTTTCAAGTCTGAATGCAAATGCCAATTAAAATTCTTGACATGGGAGATACATGGTACACAAATGAATAATAAACACAATCTGCTGTGCCAAAGCCCAAATTGTATTTTAAGACCGAGAAGTGGGAAGTGGGAAGGAAGCTCAGACTTGATTCTTCCTCTCAATTGCTTTGCTGTGGAGGACTCAGAATCTCTAGTTTCATTTCTAACTTTAAGTTTTTTGAGAGTGTGGAGTTGACTTGTGTTGATTTCATCCTTGTAAACCTCATTTCACACTAGAGTCTTCTTGATCTCTTGATTACTACTATGGTATCTTTTGTTCTTTCTCTTTTCCTTTTTAATGTCAATGTTTAAGATTCCCAAAAGTCTTTTGTGATGGTTGAATGCTTGGCCATAGAAAGTGGCACTATTAGGAGGTATGACCTTATTGGAGGAAGTGGGTCACTGAGTAGGTGGGCTTTGAGGCTTCCTATGCTCAGGCTGCACCCAGTGCAGAAGAGACCCTCCTCCTGGCTTCCTGCAGAAGACAGTCTCCTATTCCTGCCTTTGTATCAATGTAGAAATCTCTGCTCTTCCAGCACCATATCTGCCTGTACATTGCCATGCTTCCCATCATGATGATAATGGACTGAACCTCTGAAACCAGAAGCCTGCCTCAAGAGTTATCTTGGTCATAATGTCTCTTCACAGCAACAAAACCCTAACAAAGACAGAAGTTAGTTCCAGGGACTAGGGTATTGCTGTGATAGACCTGACCATGCTTTTCTTTGAAAGAAAGTAGATTTGGTAACTTTATATTTGGAAAGCAATGGAATACTTTAATGAGGCTTAATGGCTTATCCTAGTAGACTATGGAAGACATTGGTGTTGAGGGTGAATTGAACTGAGGGGCCCTGGGTCAGGAGGTTTCAGAGGAGATGAATTTTAGTACACTGCCTGCAGGTCATTCTATCAATGTTTTGATAAAGAACATGTCTGCTTTTTGCTCTTTTCTGGGGAGTCTGCCAGAGGCTAAGCTGAATAGATTCAGATTGGTTGCATTGAGGAAGGAAGTGTTAAAAAAGCCCAGAATAGACTTTGTCCTCTGGTTTACTTTTATGAAGAGTGTTTGGATCAAGGATAGCAAGCTTAGAAAGGAACAACACAAAATGTATGGTTCAAAGAGTAAAAGGGCACCAGGAAGTAAAATGAAGCTAAATTCTGTATTCAAGGATATTAAATGGATTATAGGGAGTGGTGACCACAGAGAAATATCCCACTCAGGTAAGCTAATTGTTTATGCATCTGTAGTTGAACAAGGGACAGTTATATTATGTTAGGCATTATTATCACCTGGTTATTGTTTTCATTTGGATTTATAATCTGGAATAAACTACAATCTCTAAATGGAGGTCATATCTGTCATCTAGGTCTTGAGGTTGGAAGGCACAGGTTTTTGATCCAGATCTTGATGCACAGTGGCTATGAAAAATTTAGGGCCAAGAATGGTGTTACACACCCTTAATCCCAGCACACAGAAAACAGAGGCATGAAGATCACTGAGTTTAAGGTCAATCTACATAACAAGTTTTGGGACAGCCAAGCTTAAGCAGTGAAGGAGTTGGAAAACAGAAAGCCGGTGACAATGTAATAGAACAAATAGGGCCATGTTCTAGCCCCAGTAAGCAGCAAAACTTGGCAGCTTCAGTCATGTAACTCTAGGTTTAGAGTCAAGAATAGAAGGGATTACTGAAACAATTGGTGCTGGTCAGCTGGAGGTAAGAAATTAGCAGTGATTAAGAAGAGACAAGAGAGTTCACTGAGGTGAAATTTGGGAAGGATTTTCTGAGAACACAAGGAAGATGTATTCTAAAGACAGACAGGGTTGTATCCCATGCTATAGCTGGACTTGGTAATGCATAATAATCACCGAGGTAGTATGAAAGCACAAAGGGATAATGGAGAGAAGCTGAGGCTTGGCACCATAAATAGAGCCTATGAGAGGCGACTGGTGAAGCCTACTTGTAGCAGAAGACGTCAGCATACTGGAGATGCCAATACCATACAATGACCACCAAGAACAACAGCAGTAGTGGAGTGGAGCTAACCAGAGTCTAGAATGCTACAGAAGGCAGAGCCAGAGAAGGGACATAAAAGCCCTTGGGAGGAGCCCAGAAGATCATTTGTGACTCCCAGACATTAGACCAAGAAGCTGCGAAGTTGAAGTTGCCTTGGAGACTCCAAGATGTTAGAGATGCCAGAGCTGTGAGATGTCCACTGAGGAAAGCTGAGAACAGGAAGTAGAACCAGCCAAAGAGAAAGAATTGTGTTGTAGTCAACAAAGCTGAAAGGATTTGGACATCAGACATAGAGATGCAGAGTTTTGAGTTTCCCGGGATGGTTTTCTGATTTTGCTTTGGTGGAGAATTCCCTCACCAGGAAACTTTGGAATGGCATTGTGTATCATGTATCATCACATGTGGAAAATGTGTGATCTACTTTTTTATTTTGATTTTATAGGGGATTACAGTTAAGAGATTGCACTAATCTCAGAAGCAATTTTGAATTTTGGACTATAACATTGTTGAGATTGTTTATGGAGACTTTTGAAGTTGGACTAAATGTATTTTTGCATTATCCTATGGCTAGGTATGGGTCCAATAGACTCATGTGTTTGAATAAACCTTTGGAGGACAGGAAGTAGAATGTGTGTGGGGGGGGGGTTAAATGGTTGGCCACAGGGAGTGGCATTATTAGCAGGTGTGGCCTTGTTGGTGAAAATGTGTTATTGAGTAGGTGGGCTTTGAGGCCTCCTATGCTCAAGTTCCAACCAGTCCAGAAGAGACCATCTTCCTAGCTGTCTGCAGAAGACAGTCTTCTGCTGCTGCCTTTGGATCAAGATGTAGAACTCTTGGCTCTTCCAGCACCATGTCTACCTGGATGCTGCTATGTTTCTTGCCATGATGATAATGGAGTGAAACTGTAAGCCAGCCCCAATCAAATTTTGGTCCTTATGAGAGTTCCCTTCCTCATGGTATCTCTTCACCCTAATACAGGTTCGTTCTAGCACTGATCATTTTACTACTGGTCCCTCTGGAAGAGATGTTCCACCCCAGTGGTCCAGCTGGATCAATGTATTCATCATATTTCACATTCTATTTAATTTCTTGAGGGAATTTTTCAGGACATTCATGGGTTTTTGTCATAGGCTTTCATGGGACAGCATTCTTTTAGACATTTATCAATGTACAATTGAGATTTAATTGATACAATACTTGATTAATCTTTCCCTGTTTATCTGTTGCTCTGCCCCAGCAGAAGCTGAAGTTGCTTTTCTTCTTCTTTGTATGCCTGAAGCCTCATATAGTTTCTACCACACAGGAAGCGATGCAATTTGTGTTTGTAATAATGCAACATCTAAATTTAGGAGATAGAAAATAAATCTTAAGGATTCATAAAGATCAGTATGGACAAATTCCAACAGCAAAGGAAAAAGAAACATTTAAACAGTTCATAACTTGGGTAGGCTGCCTCAGAATACAGAAGAAAATATAACTATTCCTTTACCCAACATGCTGACCATACAGGAGGCAATTAGAAATGGATTTCATGCTCTGGGAAATGGCCACATTTCATTCTCATGGGTGACTGGACTTAGTTGGGTACCAAAAAGAGAAAAAAATTGATGAAGTTTGAAGGGGATGGATTAGGGTAGACATACAGGGAGTTAGATTAGGAAAATGGAGGGTAGGTATGGACACGCTTCATTGTATTCATGCCTGATTTTTTATAAAAATGTATCAAAAGAAGATGAAACAAATGGTATCACGAAGATAACTGAGGAAAAGCAAGAAAAAAAGAGACAGAAATAAAAGTGAAACTATTGTTGCCTTGTTCTATGCTTTCCCTCTTCAAAATACTGTGTAAAGAGAAGATGGATGATGAGGTCTCTCTTCTTTTTACAATTATCTATTTATGCATTTATCTATTGGGGGTGGAAGCCAGGGAACAACTTGGGGAAATCATCCTCTCCTTCCACCATGTAAGACCTAGGAATCAAGATCAGGTCATCGAGTGTAGCAGCAAGCACCATTGTCCACTGAGTCATGTCACAGACCCATATTAAGATACTTTTAACTGTTCCTTTTCAAATAAAAAAATCTGTAATTGCAAACAAGAGTTACTAATGAATTAAATAGTATAATACTAAAGATGATATATATGTACTTAGGGATTAGTTATACACTTGCAAAGCACTTTTTCGTTTTGCATACCAAAGGACAATACAGTGCTTTTGGATGGCTAATGGAACCAGAAAATATGATCACTAGATACATGGCTGTAAAGATTGTAGTCTACAATGCCATCCATTACACCAGCAGCAATTTTTGTCCACTGTGCCAAACAACTAGAAATATTTATTCAAATGTAAGTTTTAAAAAGTCCCTAAGACTGAAATTTAAGTATCATTGCTCTAAGTTATTATCAAAACAAAGATACATCTGACAATGTGGGAGCCATTTTTACAGTGTTTATAAATGAGACCATCCAAACAATAACTTGAGATGGGCAACCGCAGTCATCCTTGAAAGAAACAGAAAGTGCTAAATGTCTTTATTTCCTTAAAAAAATCAAAGACTCAAAGGTTTCCTTTAATTCAAAGAACTGAAAATGGTCAGAGATAGATAAAGATATTAGAAAGCCCTAACTTTAGAAAATATTTTTAAAGCATTTGAAAACCGAAGTCCTGGTGTTTTAAAAAACAACAACATGGAGACATCTTTGGAGACTCTAACCTGTCAATAAAGAAAAAACTACAAAACCTATCCTGGAAAATTTTTTTAAAAAGGTGTTATAAAAATTCTCATCACAAGACTTGTGGCTTAGCAAAGAAAACACTGCAAATAAATTTTATCTTAATACAATTTGAAAGTATTGGTAAAAGAAAAAACAATGTCTGGGGAAATGCCCACTTGGTTTGAATGGGAAATGGCTGACTTACATGCCTTTACTAGTAGATATTGTACATTTTATGAAATAATAAAACGTTTGTCCTCAGCTAAAAGTTTCCTGATGAACTCTCCAATTTTTCAGAGAATGATCATTTTTACTAGATGTAAAGTTATTTCAAAGTAAACAGGAAATTTGCTATGTGAATAATTTGTTGCGTGTAAGTAGAGCTGGTTTAAAATTTTGAATGTTTATGAACATAACAGCTAGCTCGAATGATGGCTCCTTTATATTAAAAAGTAGCATGAACAATCTGGATGCCTAGTCACCCTTTCCTTAGATGTCCCAAATCTTAAGGAATGGGGTGAGAGGAGAGAGAAGATGCAGAGAGCAAATACTTGGGGACTGGCGTTTATCAATGAAACTCTCTGGGAGCTGGAGACAATGCTTCCCTGTCTTCTCTGACAGAATCCAATCTCCAAGATACTTTGTAGACAGCTTCTCTTGCATTTGCCTGGGTGAGAAATCCTGCCCAGAAACTTAGGTAGCATGCTAAGACTCTCAATGCTTTACAGCAGTTAAGCTTTTCAGGGTGTCACCAGGACATCAAAGTAGAGAAGAAGACAGACGGGGAAGAGAGGGCACTGGAGCAGAAAGAGCACTTTGTAAGTAGAAAGACAGGAGGACATTCCTGGAGAGACATGTTCACAGGCTCATCATTCTTTGCCTCTGAGAACCTTTTGAAGTCTCTTGCTCTCTCCTCCAAGGCTAAGTCGGCTTCCTGTTAAGGCTATCAGGGGGTTTTCTTTAAATAGCCAATGCTTGGTATCCAACTGCCTCCCAATAATTGCCCTAAGACAGTGGAAATAATGGAAAATAAAGGGTCAACATCAAGACAATTCCTACTTTCCCCCAGGTTTCTGTGCCGAGACTCACTCCCCATGGTGCAGTTATTTTCTGAGTCTCATTGATATGACAAAGCTTTGAGACTCAAGCTTGAGAAATCTAGCAGTTCTTTATCCTAAGTTTCCAGCTCCAACCTCTGCAGAAGAGGGGGCTACAAGGACTCCTCTGCCTAGCTAGACAAATCCGAATGGTTATAAAACTGTCAGATCATTTTGTAAATGGCACAATTATAATGTCTGAGCTGTGTTGAATATGTTCTGTCATTTAGGATGGAATTAAACAGTGTGTATTCTTCATGTTACTGAATCCTCCAAAAACAAACTAATCAACCAAACAAACAAATAAACAAACAAGAACAAAAAAGGCAGGTGGTTGACATGTCAGTTACTGGGATTGCTGATAACCAATAGGGTTCTTACCTTCTGGGGACAAGGCTGTTAATCTTTAACTGAAGTCTCAGTCTCGTAACACTTTTACAGTGCAATGTGCTACTTTGGGGTGGAAGCCTTCTCAGATGCATTGCACCCTAATTTCTTGCCTATTGCTTTTAATGATGTTTATTGAAAGGAAGCCTCTATCACACTGGTTCCCCAGATGGCTATGATGACTGTTCAAGTGATGTCTTCAAGTAACTCAATGGTGTAGATAAAAATTAAACCTATATTGATTAAAACCTGTGGAAGATTGATAGTGACAAGACTTACATTGTCTTCCCTGTTCCCTTCCATTGGGAAGTAATGTGTAAGGGGGTGGGGGTGTCTAGGCTTCCTCTTCTTGAACCCAAGACAGTCTGTCAAATTGTGATAGAAATGACTTCTGAATCTAATTCATGAAACCTAATACAGCTTCTGTGTGTCCTTCTTGAAATACTTCCTTATGGTCTCTGAGCTGCTTGTTGAAAGGAAGCCAAGGAGATCCATGGAGAAGCCACTTGGAGCTGTTTTCACTACATTCCCAGTTGAGACCCCAAATGGCAGGAAGTAAAAACCACCAGACACATGCACAATGCAGCTTCCACATGATGCTGTCCTCTGTCATGGAGCTGGCTACGGTGATGCTGACAAAGGGAGAGCAGTTGTCTTTGTCAAATTCTGTCTAAGTAGAGCCAATGCAGGATTTGGGTAGTTTGTTGCAAAACCAACTAAACAAAAATAACTGGGATATTGAGTCCTGCAAAGCTAAGTCCACTCAAGAGTCAGAGTTTTTGCTATTGCAGTATAGTTATGTATCCCTTATAGTTGTAGTCAAAACCTTGCCTCATTTTGCTAATTGGTTTACAGAAATTCAGCAGCTCAAAGCACATTGCCTAGGACAGATCAGCAACAGAGAAAAGATAGGAGTAAGAAGCTTATGGAATATTTGTTCCATCAGTGACTTGTATCCTGTCCTTAAATAGTATGCCATTGATTCTCAAAACACCCACTCAACAATCAGCAATGAAGGAGGGTGTTTGTATATTTGCTGGTTATACACTGGGACTACATTGGAGATATGATAACTCCATAGTTTTCTTTGTATTTATGGTCTGAAGCACAATTCCTAACATGCTAAGGGTCTTCCATTAATGTTTAGGAGATTAAATTAAGTTGAAGTGAATAGCCAACAGGTTTCAAAAGGCTTGTTTTGGGGCAGCACAGCACAGACTGAGTAACTGTTAAATGTAGATGTGGCTTCTCTGAAGCCTGTACCTTTTCTCTGGGCTACCATGTTGATGATGGGACAAGTACCTTCTCCTGTGGCTGCTGCTTAGCTCCTAGCAATGTGTGGTGTCATAGGGTTAGAGTAGCCCTTTGGAAGTCTTTGATCTTAAAGGAGATGGAGAGTGTCCAGATTCACTATCTCTACTGGATTCCATGGGTTTAGGCTGATGACAAAGAGGCCCCAGACAGAATTTAACCTATCACTACAGAATAGTAGACCTTAGTCAATAAAAGCTTCTATCCCTTAAATATCTGTGAGGTGATTGCCAGAATGGCAAAAGTACACACACACACACACACACACACACACACACACACACACACACACACACACACACACACACAGAGAGAGAGAGAGAGAGAGAGAGAGAGAGAGAGAGAGAGAGAGAGTTAGCAACAACAACAAAAGCTGGGCCCCAGTGTTAGTTAGTTAGTTAGTTAGTTAGTTAGTTAGTTAGTTAGTTAGTTAGTTAGGTTGATTGGTTGGTTTCATTTCTCCTCAATGCTTGCTCATTAGTTCCCAGAAGCCGTTGGAAGCATTCCATGAACTCAGCGTTTTTTAAACTCAAGACCTAAGAGTTTACAGCATTGTTACAAGGCATGGAACAGATTCCTGCACTGGATAAAAGCATCTACCCTTTGCTAGTCAACCAGATTGTAGGATGGTCAGTTCAGCACCTGGCTCTAGAATTAATCACTATGGGATCCCTTTCCTTTACCTAAAACTAAAGCCCAATCATTACAGGGAACTAGAAAAGGTCACAATAATGTGGGAGCAAAGGAAAAATCATGCCCATAGTCACAACCCACAGAGGGTCATAGCCTAGCCTTCTTGGTCTGGGTATTCTATGGGTGTGCTTTACATATATGTGGTAAAAACCATTACACACTTTTAAGTTTTGAAGGTTTTAGTCAAGCATAACAAACACCAAAAGTACACAAATATTATGCTCAGTCCTACAATTTTTTTCACCATGTAACTACCTTCCAGATAAATGTAAGGAAAAATTTTGGTGCCCTAAAATCTCTTTGTGCATACCACTGTATTTATGACCACTCCAAGCAATCACTGCTTTCACTTCAATCATCAAGCTTTCCAGCGCTGGAAATTTATATAAATAGAATCTATGCTTACTTTGCTGCCACACTTGTGAGATTCTTCCATCGAGTATTCTACAGAGTCCGCACTGTTCATTCTCAATGCCGTGTGTAAACACACTATAAAATTACTTACCCATGGAATGGCTCATGACATGTGCATGCTTTCCATTTTGGTATTGTTAAGTAGTTTGAACGTCTAGGGAGACGGCTCATCAGGGAAGACAAATGTGAGGACATGAGTTAAAATTTCCAGCAACATGTAAAAAGTGGGATGTGGGTACACTAGTGCATGCACCTGCAGTGGTGTAAGGCGAGGCAGGAGAACCAGCAGGGGCTGCTGAGGCACATGTACCTGCACTGACACACACACACACACACACACACACACACACACACACACACCACACACACCCCACACACCACACATACACACACCACACACACCACACACACACACACACACACACACACACCACACACACACACACCACAGAGAGAGAGAGAGAGAGAGAGAGAGAGAGAGAGAGAGGGAAACAGAGACAGAGAGACAGACAGAGACAGAGAAAGACAGAGCGAGACAGAGACACAGAGAGAGAGACCGAGACAGAGAGACAGAGACAGACAGAGACAGACAGAGACAGAGAGACAGATAGATAGACAGAGAGGTGGGAGGGAAGGAAAGAAAGAAAAATGATAATTATACTTTTTGATGAATATCAAGCAAGTCTGTTGAGAATGAAGTATAATAAAATATGATGATTCATTGTTAGCAGGTAATTGTACAAATAGATTATGGTGATTCTTTTTTAAAAATATGTATTTACTATTTTTATATGTATAAGCATTTTGCCTGCATGCACGTATGTGTATCAAATCTGTGCAGTGTCCTTGGAATCCAGACAAGGTCGCAGGGTTCCCTGGCGCTGCAGTTGCAGTCAGTTGTGAGCCAGCATGTGAGTGATCGGAACAAAACCAGGGTCCTCTGCAAGAGAAGCAAATGCTCTTAACCAGTGAGCCATCTCTCCAGCCCCATTGATTTATTCTTTACTCAACACCACCCCAAACAGGATGAGAAATCTTATTCACTTCTTTGCAGAGACTACTTTGCTCTTTTTTTCAATATTTGTATCTAATTTCAATGGATATTATGGTTCTTCAGCAGGGCTATAATTGTAAAATTCTTATAATTTAACTCCAAGATATTTTCATTAGGTTCACTGAGATTGCCATACCAAATTATGAGAAAGCGGGAGGCTTTGACCAAAGAGATCATCATGTGGCAATCTCCCATGTGTCTCTATGTCAATATTTCATTGGTATTATGAGATATTAGTCTGCAGTTTTATTTTCTTACAATATCTGAATTTTATTTAATGAATAAATACACTGACTTCAGAAAAAAGTTTTTCCTTATAATGCTCCTTGGAATTTCTCTTTGTTATTTTTCTTAATTAATCAGAAGAATTCATGGGTAAATTCCTCTGGGTTTAATTTTTTTCTTTTTGTTTTTATCAGCTAATAATAGATATATGTGAAAATCTTCCCAAAATTGGGGGTCTTTATTTCTTTTTGTTTATTAATTATGCATTTCTTTCTTTTAACCTTATGCTCATAGGTGTACAGACATTTAGGTTCACAGTACTTCTTACTACATTCTGCTAAAACTTAGTGTTTCATATATGTATGTATATATATATACATGTATACATATATATATCACTTATAAACACCATTTAATCTATTTTCTTTTACCTATTTCCTCTGATAAACAAGTTTTTAATTGAAATATTTTCTACATCTCTTTAGAGCAACTACTGATATAACAGGGTTTGGAAATAGTGACTTCTATTATCTTCTAGTTTCTTTTTTATTTTTTATTCTCTTCCTCTTTTGCTTTGTAGTACAATAATCATTGTTAGATTTATTCTCCTTTTTATTCTCTTTGAAAATGCACTTTCACTTATTATTTTTTACCATTCAACTTTCATCATTTCCTCTTATCTCCCTTAACTGAAAAAGGTTCTCTTCACCCTTCCTGAAGTGTCCACATTCATCTAAAACAATTTTTATATTGCTTCAGGAACTCTGTAGCTTATCTTTTAGCATTGTCTGGCTGATGATGAGTTATGCCAAATATATATAAAGTGTCTTTATTTCACCAAAATTTGAGGGATAATTTTAGCATCGTAGCATTCGGGGTTCATAATTATCATTCAGCCCTTGGAATACTTTTGCCCCAATGTCTTCTGGCTTTCATCTTTTGATTCAGGTGTAAGACATGTAGCACCTATGAGAATAATATGACCTCATTGCTTGCTGCTCATTTTGTGTTTGTCTTTAATTTCTAATTATTTTTATAATACTTAAGAATAGTAGTTATATATTATATATAACATATAGTTATATACTATATATATATATATATATATATATATATATATATATATTAGTTCAGGATAATAGACCTCTTTGAATCTTTGAAGCTGTGTCACTGGTTGGATTGGGAAATTTCTCAGCTAACATCTTCAAATGTTGCTTCTCGTTTTCTCTATCTTCTCCTTTTGGGATTTCATTTGTATGTGTATTAATTTTTTTCAACATCTCCCATGTATTTTTTAGGTATCCCCTATGTTTTGTTTAATCTCTCTGTTTACTCACTACTCTACTGCTTTATTAGACATTTTATTAAAATTATCTTATTTTATTTTTTAGTCTTTGAATTTTTATTTAATTCTTCTCATTCGAATCCATTATTTGAACATGGTAATCGTATTAGGTAACTTCTATTGTTGAACTACAGTTGTTTGGCACTGTTTACTGGTACATGTAGTAATTTTAGATTAAATATTAGGTACTTATTTTGAAAGAAAAGGCGAGGCAATTGATGATTTAATTTTTTTCCAGAAATGTCCAACTTTTCTTCTTGCGTGTGGACAGATTATCACAGCCCAGTCAGAAAGTAAGAAAGTTTGGAACTGGAGTTTATCAGGAAGCTATTCTCCTTTGAAATATAATTGTTATTTTATTCATCATATGGCAATCTCTGATTAACTTTCTAGCTCTTCACAAACTATTTTAAACATTTACTTTGGAATTAATAATAACTCTGAAAGAAACTGTGCTCAAATATTGGGTGTATTTTCTGTTTTGTATTTTACTAGACTCTTGGCTCTAACTAGATGCATTGTTAGCCCTGGACTTCAGTTTTGTTCCTTGAGCCCATAGACACTCTCATATTGCAAGTTGGAAAATTCTCCAAAACTGTTGGCATTTTAAAAATCTATTTTCAGGGAGGGAGAGCTAAACCTTCAGAGAGGCAGACAAGCCTGGGAAACCAGAAGAGACTGCTCCCTGCACACACATCTCGGACGCCAGAGGAAAAAGCCAAAGACCATCTGGAACCCTGGTGCACTGAAGCTCCCGGAAGGGGCGGCACATGTCTTCCTGGTTGCTGCCTCTGCAGAGAGCCCCTGGGCAGCACCCCACGAGCGAACCTGAGCCTCGGGACCACAGGTAAGACCAAATTTTCTGCTGCAAGAAAGCTGCCTGGTGAACTCAAGACACAGGCCCACAGGAACAGCTGAAGACCTGTAGAGAGGAAAAACTACACGCCCGAAAGCAGAACACACTGTCCCCATAACTGACTGAAAGAGAGGAAAACAGGTCTACAGCACTCCTGACACACAGGCTTATAGGACAGTCTAGCCACTGTCAGAAATAGCAGAACAAAGTAACACTAGAGATAATCTGATGGCGAGAGGCAAGCGCAGGAACCCAAGCAACAGAAACCAAGACTACATGCCATCATCGGAGCCCAATTCTCCCACCAAAACAAACATGGAATATCCAAACACACCAGAAAAGCAAGATCTAGTTTCAAAATCATATTTGATCATGATGCTGGAGGACTTCAAGAAAGACATGAACACACTTAGGGAAACACAGGAAAACATTAATAAACAAGTAGAAGCCTACAGAGAGGAATCACAAAAATCCCTGAAAGAATTCCAGGAAAACACAATCAAACAGTTGAAGGAATTAAAAATGGAAATAGAAGCAATCAAGAAAGAACACATGGAAACAACCCTGGATATAGAAAACCAAAAGAAGAGACAAGGAACTGTAGATACAAGCTTCACCAATAGAATACAAGAGATGGAAGAGAGAATCTCAGGAGCAGAAGATTCCATAGAAATCATTGACTCAACTGTCAAAGATAATGTAAAGCGGAAAAAGCTACTGGTCCAAAACATACAGGAAATCCAGGACTCAATGAGAAGATCAAACCTAAGGATAATAGGTATAGAAGAGAGTGAAGACTCCCAGCTCAAAGGACCAGTAAATATCTTCAACAAAATCATAGAAGAAAACTTCCCTAACCTAAAAAAAGAGATACCCATAGACATACAAGAAGCCTACAGAACTCCAAATAGATTGGACCAGAAAAGAAACACCTCCCGTCACATAATTGTCAAAACACCAAACGCACAAAATAAAGAAAGAATATTAAAAGCAGTAAGGGAAAAAGGTCAAGTAACATATAAAGGGAGACCTATCAGAATCACACCAGACTTCTCGCCAGAAACTATGAAGGCCAGAAGATCCTGGGCATATGTCATACAGACCCTAAGAGAACACAAATGCCAGCCCAGGTTACTGTATCCAGCAAAACTCTCAATTAACATTGATGGAGAAACCAAGATATTCCATGACAAAACCAAATTTACACAATATCTTTCTACAAATCCAGCACTACAAAGGATAATAAATGGTAAAGCCCAACATAAGGAGGCAAGCTATACCCTAGAAGAAGCAAGAAACTAATCGTCTTGGCAACAAAACAAAGAGAATGAAAGCACACAAACATAACCTCACATCCAAATATGAATATAAAGGGAAACAATAATCACTATTCCTTAATATCTCTCAATATCAATGGCCTCAACTCCCCAATAAAAAGACATAGATTAACAAACTGGATACGCAACGAGGACCCTGCATTCTGCTGCCTACAGGAAACACACCTCAGAGACAAAGACACACACTACCTCAGAGTGAAAGGATGGAAAACAACTTTCCAAGCAAATGGTCAGAAGAAGCAAGCTGGAGTAGCCATTCTAATATCAAATAAAATCAATTTCCAACTAAAAGTCATCAAAAAAGATAAGGAAGGACACTTCATATTCATCAAAGGAAAAATCCACCAAGATGAACTCTCAATCCTAAATATCTATGCCCCAAATACAAGGGCACCTACATACGTAAAAGAAACCTTACTAAAGCTCAAAACACACATTGCACCTCACACAATAATAGTGGGAGATTTCAACACCCCACTCTCATCAATGGACAGATCATGGAAACAGAAATTAAACAGTGATGTCGACAGACTAAGAGAAGTCATGAGCCAAATGGACTTAACGGATATTTATAGAACATTCTATCCTAAAGCAAAAGGATATACCTTCTTCTCAGCTCCTCATGGTACTTTCTCCAAAATTGACCATATAATTGGTCAAAAAACGGGCCTCAACAGGTACAGAAAGATAGAAATAATCCCATGCGTGCTATCGGACCACCACGGCCTAAAACTGGTCTTCTATAACAATAAGGGAAGAATGCCCACATATACGTGGAAATTGAACAATGCTCTACTCAATGATAACCTGGTCAAGGAAGAAATAAAGAAAGAAATTAAAAACTTTTTAGAATTTAATGAAAATGAAGATACAACATACTCAAACTTATGGGACACAATGAAAGCTGTGCTAAGAGGAAAACTCATAGCGCTGAGTGCCTGCAGAAAGAAACAGGAAAGAGCATATGTCAGCAGCTTGACAGCACACCTAAAAGCTCTAGAACAAAAAGAAGCAAATACACCCAGGAGGAGTAGAAGGCAGGAAATAATCAAACTCAGAGCTGAAATCAACCAAGTAGAAACAAAAAGGACCATAGAAAGAATCAACAGAACCAAAAGTTGGTTCTTTGAGAAAATCAACAAGATAGATAAACCCTTAGCCAGACTAACGAGAGGACACAGAGAGTGCGTCCAAATTAACAAAATCAGAAATGAAAAGGGAGACATAACTACAGATTCAGAGGAAATTCAAAAAATCATCAGATCTTACTATAAAAACCTATATTCAACAAAATTTGAAAATCTTCAGGAAATGGACAATTTCCTAGACAGATACCAGGTATCGAAGTTAAATCAGGAACAGATAAACCAGTTAAACAACCCCATAACTCCTAAGGAAATAGAAGCAGTCATTAAAGGTCTCCCAACCAAAAAGAGCCCAGGTCCAGACGGGTTTAGTGCAATTTCTATCAGACCTTCATAGAAGACCTCATACCAATATTATCCAAACTATTCCACAAAATTGAAACAGATGGAGCCCTACCGAATTCCTTCTACGAAGCCACAATTACTCTTATACCTAAACCACACAAAGACACAACAAAGAAAGAGAACTTCAGACCAATTTCCCTTATGAATATCGACGCAAAAATACTCAATAAAATTCTGGCAAACCGAATCCAAGAGCACATCAAAACAATCATCCACCATGATCAAGTAGGCTTCATCCCAGGCATGCAGGGATGGTTTAATATACGGAAAACCATCAACGTGATCCATTATATAAACAAACTGAAAGAACAGAACCACATGATCATTTCATTAGATGCTGAGAAAGCATTTGACAAAATTCAACACCCCTTCATGATAAAAGTCCTGGAAAGAATAGGAATTCAAGGCCCATACCTAAACATAGTAAAAGCCATATACAGCAAACCAGTTGCTAACATTAAACTAAATGGAGAGAAACTTGAAGCAATCCCACTAAAATCAGGGACTAGACAAGGCTGCCCACTCTCTCCCTACTTATTCAATATAGTTCTTGAAGTTCTAGCCAGAGCAATCAGACAACAAAAGGAGATCAAGGGGATACAGATCGGAAAAGAAGAGGTCAAAATATCACTATTTGCAGATGACATGATAGTATATTTAAGTGATCCCAAAAGTTCCACCAGTGAACTACTAAAGCTGATAAACAACTTCAGCAAAGTGGCTGGGTATAAAATAAACTCAAATAAATCAGTTGCCTTCCTCTATACAAAAGAGAAACAAGCCAAGAGAGAAATTAGGGAAACGACACCCTTCATAATAGACCCAAATAATATAAAGTACCTCGGTGTGACTTTAAGCAAGCAAGTAAAAGATCTGTACAATAAGAACTTCAAGACACTGAGGAAAGAAATTGAAGAAGACCTCAGAAGATGGAAAGATCTCCCATGCTCATGGATTGGCAGGATTAATATAGTAAAAATGGCCATTTTACCAAAAGCAATCTACAGATTCAATGCAATCCCCATCAAAATACCAATCCATTTCTTCAAAGAGTTAGACAGAACAATTTGCAAATTCATCTGGAATAACAAAAAATCCAGGATAGCTAAAGCTATCCTCAACAATAAAAGGACTTCAGGGGGAATCACTATCCCTGAACTCAAGCAGTATTACAGAGCAATAGTGATTAAAAACTGCATGGTATTGGTACAGAGACAGACAGATAGACCAATGGAATAGAATTGAAGACCCAGAAATGAACCCACACACCTATGGTCACTTGATTTTTGACAAAGGAGCCAAAACCATCCAATGGAAAAAAGATAGCATTTTCAGCAAATGGTGCTGGTTCAACTGGAGGGCAACATGTAGAAGAATGCAGATCGATCCATCCTTATCACCCTGTACAAAGCTTAAGTCCAAGTGGATCAAGGACCTCCACATCAAACCAGACACACTCAAACTAATAGAAGAAAAACTAGGGAAGCATCTGGAACACATGGGCACTGGAAAAAATTTCCTGAACAAAACACCAATGGCTTATGCTCTAAGATCAAGAATCGACAAATGGGATTTCATAAAACTGCAAAGCTTCTGTAAGGCAAAGGACACTGTGGTTAGGACAAAACGGCAACCAACAGATTGGGAAAAGATCTTTACCAATCCTACAACAGATAGAGGCCTTATATCCAAAATATACAAAGAACTCAAGAAGTTAGACCGCAGGGAGACAAATAACCCTATTAAAAAATGGGGTTCAGAGCTAAACAAAGAATTCACAGCTGAGGAATGCCGAATGGCTGAGAAACACCTAAAGAAATGTTCAACATCTTTAGTCATAAGGGAAATGCAAATCAAAACAACCCTGAGATTTCACCTCACACCAGTGCGATTGGCTAAGATCAAAAACTCAGGTGACAGCAGATGCTGGCGAGGATGTGGAGAAAGAGGAACACGCCTCCATTGTTGGTGGGATTGCAGACTGGTAAAAAAATTCTGGAAATCAGTCTGGAGGTTCCTCAGAAAATTGGACATTGAACTGCCTGAGGATCCAGCTATACCTCTCTTGGGCATATACCCATAAGATGCCTCAACATATAAAAGAGACACGTGCTCCACTATGTTCATCGCAGCCTTATTTATAATAGCCAGAAAATGGAAAGAACCCAGATGCCCTTCAACAGAGGAATGGATACAGAAAATGTGGTACATCTACACAATGGAATATTACTCAGCTATCAAAAACAACGAGTTTATGAAATTCGTAGGCAAATGGTTGGAACTGGAAAATATCATTCTGAGTGAGCTAACCCAATCACAGAAAGACATACATGGTATGCACTCATTGATAAGTGGCTACTAGCCCAAATGCTTGAATTACCCTAGATCCCTAGAACAAACGAAACTCAAGACGGATGATCAAAATGTGAATGCTTCACTCCTTCTTTAAATGAGGAAAAAGAATACCCTTGGCAGGGAAGGGAGAGGCAAAGATTAAAACAGAGACTGAAGGAACACCCATTCAGAGCCTGCCCCACATTTGGCCCATACATATACAGCCACCCTATTAGACAAGATGGATGAAGCAAAGAAGTGCAGACCGACAGGAGCCGGATGTAGATCGCTCCTGAGAGACACAGCCAGAATACAGCAAATACAGAGGCGAATGCCAGCAGCAAACCACTGAACTGAGAATAGGTCCCCTATTGAAGGAATCAGAGAAAGAACTGGAAGAGCTTGAAGGGGCTCGAGACCCCAAAAGTACAACAATGCCAAGCAACCAGAGCTTCCAGGGACTAAGCCACTACCTAAAGACTATGCATGGACTGACCCTGGACTCTGACCCCATAGGTAGCAATGAATATCCTAGTAAGAGCACCAGTGGAAGGGGAAGCCCTGGGTCCTGCTAAGACTGAACCCCCAGTGAACTAGTCTATGGGGGGAGGGCGGCAATGGGGGGAGGGTTGGGAGGGGAACACCCATAAGGAAGGGGAGGGGGGAGGTGGATGTTTGCCCGGAAACCGGGAAAGGGAATAACACTCGAAATGTATATAAGAAATACTCAAGTTAATAAAAAAAAATAAAAAAATAAAAAAATATATAAAAAAAAGAAAAAAAATCTATTTTCACTAAAATTTTATCTCTACCTCCCTTTCAACCTCTATCTCTTCCAACACCCAACACCAGGCAGGAGAAAAAGGTTAGGGAGGAAAGGGGTATAGGGGCATTGAGTTCCTTGGGGCAAGTGCAACCTTAATAGTTAAAATATCTCCAACTTCTTTCTTTCTCTCTTTCTTTCTTTCTTTCTTTCTCTCTTTCTTTCTTTCTTTCTTTCTTTCTTTCTTTCCTTCTTTCTTTCTTTCTTCCTCTCTCTCTCTTTCTTTCCTTCTCCTCTTCCTCCTCCTCCTCCTCCTCTCCTCCTCCTCCTCCTCTCCTCTTCCTCTTCCTCTTCCTCTTCCTCTTCCTCTTCCTCTTCCTCTTCCTCTTCCTCTTCTTCTTCTTCTTCTTCTTCTTCTTCTTCTTCTTCTTCTTCTTCTTCTTCTTCTTCTCCTTCTTCTTCTTCTTCTCCTTCTTCTTCTTCTTCTTTTCCTCCTCCTCCTCCTTCCCCCACTCCTCCTTTTGCAAGAGCAGGAACCAGCAGGAGGAACAGCCACACCCCTGGCTCCTCTCTCATGGCTCTGACATTTATACCTTCACCAGAGTCCTTAGAATTAAACTGGCTGCAGCTGGTAAGATCACACCCCTGCCATAGCACACATGAGGGAAATAGCTGCTCTGGACAAACTGAAGCAGCCCCACATCCCACACCTGGGATTAAGACAAAAATGTATTCACCTAACATAACTGGGTTTATAAAGAAACCAAAACTCTCACTACACAAGATGAACAAGTAGTAACAAGTATATACAGTTTACCTCAGGACCTCCTCTTCTCTCTGAGATCTACGATACCTCAGTTCTTCCTTCAAACAGGCAGGGCTTCTTATACTTTATCTTGCAACTACAAGAAGTTGAGTTCTATGTGAGTGGTATACTTACGCAGCCCAGAAGTATAATTCTTGCATTTAATTTTATACTATGCATATTTTACCAAATTATAAATTGGGAGCTATTGTAATAGCTATTGTCAGTGTTGACCATACTAATGCCTCTTTCTGAGAATCTTCAGAGTACTTCTAAATTTTTACTGTCTCAAGTTATAGACTGACTCTTTATATGTTTCCCTAACACATGATGATTTTTTTAATGTTTTGTGTGTACAAGGTTGCATCTGGTGTATAATATAAAATGTGTATGTATGAGCAACTGCTAAAATTTGGGTGCCAATCAAATAAATGGAAGATTTATATGAGGAAAAGCAAATTTTGTACTATATTATTCGAAAGATTAATCTTTTATTCAGAAGAAATGCCTTTATTTACCACAAGTAGAAAAATTAAGAATTTAAATTGTGGAAAGAATTGTGGGTTCAACTATTTTGTTAGCTAATATACATTGAACCTGTTTCCCAATTTCTTGAGAACAGACAGTGATATCCATTTAACACAGTTGTCATTTTAAATAGGATAATTATCTGTGTATCTTTTCATATTAGAAGATTTCCAGAAACAGGGATCAAAATTCATTTATTCACTTATCCACTAAAATATTTACTAAGGCCCAAACATGTTAAGCACTGAAGATATAACTATGGACAAACAAGTGTACTTATATAAAATTTACATTATAGAGGAGTCAGGAGAGACAATAAACAAATAAATATATAACAATTTTGTCTAACCAATAGCACTGGATAAAATTAAAGAAGAACAAAGGTCAGAAGTTGACTGAGTTGACTGTTGTGATTCTAATTGAAATATTTGTCAGAAAATTCCAAGGAGAAATCTAACATCAAGTAAAAGAAAGCAAGTCCTGTGGGAAAGTTGAGAAGACACACCCAGATAGAGTGTATAGTTATACATACATCTGAAGCAGAAGGCTAGGAGATTACTGTGATGGGATAAGACAGATGAAGAGTGTGTCAGGAGGTAGGGGCATCAAGGCAGACAGTAACCAATTCAAGTAGGGCCGTGTTGGCCACATTGATGGCCACATTGATGAAAAAAAAATTAACAAGGAAGATCTGTGAATCCATGCATTCAGACATCCACCTTAGCTGCTGTCATGAAGACAGTCCACGGTGGAAACAGATATATTGTAGTTTTCTTTAATATTAAATCTCAATACTTGATACCATGTCTGATGCATAAATATGAACAATTAGTTGCACTTGTTATTTTGCTCAAGGAACATTTTTTATTGGAGAATTACAACTCACGGTGTCTGTGAATTACCAGTTTTGCCAGTGAGCAGAGCACAAAGCAAAGACAGCCAGGGTACTTTTTCAGTTAATTGGGGTTCATTCAACAGCATTTTGAGTTTTCAGGTAGACAATGCAGTGCTAAGATTTTAGAATGATTTTGAAAATGAACATCAATCAATAACTATCCATTACGGGCTTAAAATTGACTGCCTTTGACTGAGCCACAATAAATGCCAACAACTTCTCCATCCTTGTATCAAAGTAAAGAACGAAGTTGGTAGGGATATAATCCCAGATTTCAAGCCACAGTAAAGTCTTAGAATATTTTTAATCACTTCAAAAATTCAAACATGTGTGGCCTTCTACGAACTTCAAAAAAGTAGCTGAGTGTCCCTTCCCTCTCAAGTTACATCATGGACAGGACACAACACTGAGTATCTGATCTACAGTGCAATCAAGCTGGACAGTACTAGAAGCTGTTTGAAGTGGTAACTCAGGTATCTGGAGAAATGAGTGTTATATATTCACAAGTTCTCAGGGGAAAGCCCCGCTCTTAGACTTAATCCTTGTCAATGGAATGGGGGTTGGCTTCTCTAGCATCTACATCACATTAGTTGGTGCATATAAATATTGGCTGATTGAAATCCTAAGGAAAGGGGCACTAGGCTTCCATAAGACATATGTATTTGCTCACAAAAACATAGTGACACAATTTTATTGTATTGGATACTGTTTTTAAAAAGTAAGAAGATAAATATGAAATGTGTGATAACTATTCTAGTAACAGAATCAACCATTTAACAAAAATAATTATAAAAAACAGGAATTAGTTGCTAAAATGAAAGTGTCCGATATAAGGGTAGGGATGGTAGCACAATTAAGTAGAGGTTCTAGAAGTAGCTTCTGGTTCCTATCAGAATAGTTGAGTGACTGTGAGAACCTTTGGTGACAGCAGTGTCCTTGTAGATTTTTAACTCTGCCTGACTCCTCTGAGGTTACTTAGGGCTAAAGGCTGTCCTTGTGCTCTCTCACCCTCTTTAGCCACTGACTATTTTCATACCCATAGTCTAGTCTTCAAGATAAGCTTCTGAATGACTTCACCAAGTTCTGAAAATATACTCCATTATAATTTTGATTGACATTTTCTTAGTCCTATGTACTAATTTGTAAGAATTGGCAGCCTTAAAATACCTAGGGTAATTCTCAAACAGGAACACAATCTGCCTCTCCATTTAGTCACAGCTTAATTCATATTTCTCATTAGAGTTTTGCAGCTTTTCTTTATTTTCTTCCAACCCATTTCCCATGTAGATTATTTTAAGAGTGTGTTTTGACTCAAGATGACTTGAGTATTTTTCTTTAATAGGTGCTACTAATTGGAACTTTTTCATGGACATGCAATGACTGGTTTTTTTTTTAACAGTTTGATATTTGACTGCTTTCTTAAACTTTTAAAGTGATATTGATCTTTCAATTGATATCCAGACTATGACAGAAATAAAAAATAAGTCGCCTCTATTATTGTTCTTCACATAATATTTTATCAACCTGAATTTCCAGGGAAAATAAAGCTACCAGACCAAAGGACTTGGCTCAGAAACAGGTATAGTTTTCCCTAGAAAATCATCAGAGTCAACTTGAGCTAGCCGAGCCCTTTTCTCTTCTATGACACATGCCCTGGTGGCTTTTTTAGTGAACTGACCTACTAACCCTGTTTCTCTGTGCCTAGACAGTGTTATTCATTACCCAATTACTTAAGTCCTTTATGTCTTAACTCCCTTTTAAATGTTTGGACTCAACAGACGAATATTCAACAGTTATCCAGTAAGCTAAGTCCTAAACCTTTGAAGACGTGAGATTCCTACTTTCAAAACAGTAACAACTAAAAGCAGCCATGACACTTCTCTGACTGTCTCTATATACCCTTGATAGTGATCACTATCTTCTTTTAGACCTCTTCATTTTAAAATTTTTATTATGCTTAATTAGTGTGTGTTTTTATATGTCAAGAGACTTCTTCATTTTAAACTTTTTATTGTGATATGTGTGTGCGTGCGTGCATGCGTGCGTGCATGCGTGCGTGCGTGCGAATCACTGTGGGAATAAGTTCTCTCCTTCCACCATATGTGTGGTCCTGGAGATGGAACACACAATTCATCAGGCTTGAAGGCCAGTACCTTCATCTCACTAGCCTTTCTCCTGATTTTTTACAGAAATTCCAAGATTCCTGACACAGAATTACTAATTCAGTTCTCAAGTTCATTCTTTAGCTCAATCAGTGGAAGCAATTCTCACAATATTGCTCAACAAAGAAACCTGGAAATTGTTCTGGCTCCTCTCTCCCTTTAGATGGAGTCCATCTCTCATTCTATCCTTATTCAGATTCTGCTGAACTTGTGTCCAACACACTGAATGCTTTTAAGACTCTTGGTGGCTCTGATTGACTCAGGGTCATTGAGGGCCTCAGCTAGTAGACGGGACGGGACTGTTAAAGATAGTTTGGACTTAGAGATTGGGGAAATGGTTATTAACTTGTACATAATGTATCTGTTCCCTAAACATCATCCCTTTTACTATGCATTGCATTTTACAAACGAGGAAGCAGATTGAGTAAAATATATGACTATTCACGAGCACACCACTAAGAAACTGAAAAATCTGAGCTCCCACCTGATGCTGAGACCCTGGGAAGGCTGAATTGGACCTCATAGTGCATTTATGATCTACTTTTATTTTGGGAAAATCATGTGCTTCCCTGACAAATTCACTGTAAATAAACAAAAAAGCCCATTTCATCTCTACTATGATAACATTCAGAAGTTTTTTTTCCCTCCCCTAGATTAAGAGACCCTTAATCTAGGCCTCTTAACCCTGTAGTACAAAGTCCTGGCACCACCAAGCTAGCTGATGATTCTGTTATTCCACCTGAACAGAATGAGAGTTCTTCCATACCAGTCTCCACTGGTCTTCATTTCTCTGAAGTTGAGTACCAGTCTGTCAGTACTGGTACGTGGTAGGTAGGCAGAAGTACCAAACACAGTCTCTGATGTGAGAGATTTGGATATCAGGACCATGGGCCTTACAAGTGCCATTGTCCCCATGGAGGTTCTAGGTATTTGACTTTTAGCCCTTAACGGGGACCATATTACAGCCCTTGGCTTAGAGACTGGGATCCTTGGTCCTGAGATTTGACAGTTCTCTGAAACTTAGCTGGTCTGGGCCTGCTCTCTTGTCATCTCTACTTTTCCTTCCCACTTCCCCTTTTCCCCTCTTGTCATCCCTACTTTCCTTTCCCACTTTCCCTTTATCCCAGCTACTGTCACACTGTACACATTACTTGTCAATGCCACTAGCAAGATGACATGCTTCCAAGTCTAGGTACCAGAAGGACCATTCAGAACTGGTATCAACCATGGCCAGAGCACCTACACAAACATCTGCTACTCACAGGAGCTCTGGTAGAGACAATATGGACCAGGGTCCTACAGATAGGTGGGGGCTCTGAGAAGGCCTAGATTAATGGTGTTTTCAGGCCTATGGGTACTGCTAGTAGGAAAGTTACAGCTACCTCTTGAAGCTGCCAAGCATAGTTTTCTAACTTGTATTGCTCAGTAACTGAGTGCCAATCACCAAGGGGCTATTATGAAGCTACAGTGAAGTCTCATAAACTGGGACCTATCTATAGGGATTTCCTAAAGGTACCCAACCTATGAGGCTGTCGAGTTGTTGAAGACACTCTTCAGTCAGAAGTTGGAGACCCAGGAACAAATGCTTGGTTCTTCGGGAGCCTGGATTGGTAATGAAAACAGTATAGGGGTGTTGACAAAACACAGATCAGACCAGGTAAGCCAAGGTACAGGAGATGATTTACTACTCAGGAGAAGTCATCATTTGACCTGAAGTTGCCACATCAGGGGATGCAGTACAGGGGAGTATCTCCCTACTGACTCACTGACAGAGCCCAAGTGGCGTGCTTGTGTCCCGTAAGAAATCAGTATCATTTATTTAGCTACTGACAGCTATTCATTTTGGACCAATCACATTCATTAAGGCTTATGTTATGTCAGGCTTGCAACCAATCAGAGAAGATCTTCCACCAGGGGAACTTCCACAAAAGAAAATGATTCATTGAGTCTTCTGATTTGAATGTATATAGACACCAAGGAATGTTCAAGATAGCTGCCATGGTGATGGACTGCCTTTTGCTCAAGACAGTTCAGAAAGCAAATGAGAGTGTAATAGCTGCCAATTATGGAATCAAATGTGCATCAGAAGTTGCTTGCATGCTTACAGTAGAGGCTTATAGCACATATTAACATTCATGGTGATTTTAGCCATACTTCATACCTGCCCATTGCCTCAGGAGAGGTATACACTTATTTGCCCCATTTAGGGCCTTCAAAATAAAGCTTGCATGTTTCAGCCAAAGAGAAGAAGCCAGATTTCCTCCAACAATAAGCCTCGGGGCTTACTTTCTATGAGCTTCTTTCTCCTTCACACTACAAACTTTGACATTGTGTCTATACACTTCGTTCCCATAGTGCCACTCTCCCTGTGTTCTTTGCCAATACCAGTCTGGAGCTTGAGGTCTCTCCTCTTGGAATCAGCAGCACAGCTACTTCTGGACCTGGACTTTGCACAATATGTCCTTCATTGGATTGCAAGCCTGCCTGCCTAGGTCACCAAGTAACAGACCCATTATTAACGTTAGACTCCAATCAGAAGTTTGACCTGAACTCTGGGGCAGCATGGTTAACACACACATTTTGTTGTTGTTGTTGTTGTTGTTGTTGGTGGTGGTGGTGGTGGTGCTGCTGCTGCTGCTGCTGCTGCTGCTGCTGCTGCTGCTGCTGCTCCTCCTCCTCCTATGGAATGGGAGAGTGGAAAGATAAACGCATAAGCCGAGAAAATCACCAGGGGGAAAAATCACAGTTCATATTATGCATATTCTCTCTCTCCTTCTCTCCCTCTCTCCCTCTCTCTCTCTCTCTCTCTCTCTCTCTCTCTCTCTCTCCAGGATGAAAGAAAAAATGAATGAAAGAAAGAAAGAAGGAAGGAAAGAAAGAAAGAATAAAACATTCGAACAATCTTCCTCTGAAGAGGAGTCTCTTCTTTCCCCTCCCATGGCTTTTGTAAGCAAAGGACACCAACTGGCTATAAGGTAGTACAATCACATTGTGAAAACTGACTGGAAGTGGCCACCCCACAGCTGAGATCTACAGACAGTATTCATTTTCTGCCACTGCAGACAGCTCAGCCACAAACATGGATGAAGAAAGAGAAATTGGCATTGGTCTTGCTTGGAGCAGATGGGGCCTGAAGTCTGGTTAGCAAAAAGAAAGGAACTGAGTGTCTTAGGAAATGTTTGAGCTGGACCTAACAGAATCCTTCAGTCTCTTTCTCATGTTTGTTTGTGTGCATACAGACACACAGACTCATAGACAGACAGACGGACACACACACACACACACACACACGCGCGCACACGTGTGCGCGCGCGCGCGCACACACACACACACATCTACCTGCTTTGTTTTAACTGAGGGAAAAGACAGCTCTTGTCCACGCTCGTGCTCCCTGTTGCAACTTTGACATCTGATTGGCATGCAGAACTCCCCCAGACATCAATAGAATAGTAGAGTGAATGAGGGAGAGGTTTTAGCTGTTAATAAAAAGACATTGGAGGGGGGGAAATGATATTCTAGTCTCTCCCGGAGCCCTCCTTCAGAGGAAGGATGCCTGTGTTAAGACAGCAACACACGAGATGAAGAGGAGGATGAAGTAGATGAGTGTCGAGACTCCACTGCATCTCAGTGTGTCATTGTTCTTTTACTTTGTCCATGTTGATTTCTCCTGCCAAGGGAGTTCTTACCCATAGCCTCTCTTCGCAATGGGTGAAAAATTCTTTTTCTATTCTAAGGCCCAAATGGGTTTTCACTTCTTTCAGAAAGTCTTTTCAGATTGTTCTGCACTTGACACAATTCATTCCTTCCACTTCCCTATACATTTCATACCATGGCTAATGTTGGTTGTCAAGTTGGCACACACCTGGGGAAAGACAATTTCAATTGAGGAACTTCCTCCATCAGATTGGCCCGTGGGCATGTCTGCAGGCATTTTCTTCATTATTGAGTGATGGAGAAGGGCTCAATCTGCAGTGAATGATACCATTCTTAGGCACAGGTAGGCCTGGGATGTGTAAGAAAGCTAATTAAGAGTGAACCTGAGAGTAAGCCAATAAGTAGTGTTCCTTTGAGATTCCTGTTTCAAGAGCCTGCCTTGAGTTCCTGGTTTCTGCTTCAAGCTCCAATCTCCAGTCTCTGCATTGACTCCCCTTGGTGATAAACTATAACTTGCAAGATGAAATAAAACCTTTCTTCCCCAAGTGCTGTTTAACACAGCAACAGACAGCAAGCAAACTAGAACAGTCCATAGAAGGGAAGAGATCACATCTGACACACTCAACTAAGTATCACGGATGGTTCAATGGTCGGAGAACAAATATAAAAACAGTGGCATCTGAGTTCCAATTCAGATTGTCACACTGGATCTGAAAGACTATGGTGATACTCACTCTGAACCTCATATTCTTTGTCTCTAATTAGTGATAATGACCCTTTAATATGTTGAATGGGATAACACAAATAAAGAGCTAAGCTTATAGCATGTTGGCACACATGGTTTCCTTCAGAGAAATGATGGTGTGACTCATTTTGCATTATCTTTTATAAGTCTTTTCACATTTTAGGATTAATCAAAATAAATAGCATAGTTTTGGTACCTAAGCATTCTAGGGAAATGAAAACAGAAATAAAATAGTGATGCTCACATGAGTAGTGGCAAGCATTGGCTTGTGCAGACTTATTTCTTCTGTGCGTCATTTCATATGATCTTCACCAAAGCTGCAGAGGGCTCTATAATGATTCCTACATTAGATGAAGAAACCAAGATCCATGGAGCTGATAGTGATGAGGCAAGGTCTCAAAGAACCTTGGTACTTAACTGTCACTTAGATGGTGCCTCTCAGTCATTATGGCCTAAGAGTCTCAGCTCTCCTTAAACCTCAGCCTCAGATTTAGATCCAATTAATTTGAAGTAGGCTCCAGGGATGACATTTGAAAGTCCCAGGTGATTGCATGTGCATCGAGAGATGAGGACCTCCTGACTTCAGGTGATGCTGCACTACAAGACAAGTTCTGTGTTTTGCTGTGGTCCACATTGTCCAGAGCAAGTAGCTATCTGATATTTAGTCTAGGGAGGGAATATTCTTGATTCTTGAAACTGCACAAAGGTCAGAATTCTATCATATTTTGGTAGACCTAATTTCCCTCAATAAGTGAATCTGGTGATACACCTTTCCTTCCCTTTGTTTCCCTGGAATGACTAAGTTGCCACTGTTGACAATTGGCAGCCACTCTGAGTTACTATCAGGCACAGGATCCAAGCCTTAGTCCTGAGAAATGAGATTCAAGTAAGACCAAGGAGCAGGACTGACCTGTAAGGGGCTGGCAACCTGACCTAAGGAGAGATGAATGTAAGTAATGGGCCAGGTAAGTAACTGCACATGATTTCAGTGTGCAAATTGTTAGAAGAGATAGGTGGTGGTTGTAAAACTCATAAGGATTACAGAAGGCTTCCTCTCCATCCTTTCCTTACTTCATGAAGCTAATCTCTGTTCCTCAAGGCTGTCCTTGAGGCAGACAGATACTCCACAGAATAGCACAAAAGGTTGTGGGGATGTGCGAGTCATTTTCCAAAGCCTCACCATGAAGGATTAGAGAAGCCCCACAGGATACATAGCTGTGCCTTGCTCCAAGCCAGAGTTGCCTCTGGTAACCCATAGGGGGTTGTTAAAAGGAGAGTAGCTAGCTAGCTAGCTCCCGTCATGATTCACCTGCTGTCTCAGTCTCTGTCCACTCATATATACCTTTGAAACACTGGATAGTACGTTCCGACCCTGAGTTGAAGAATTGCCCCTGAACCTCTTCAGTTAGCAGAAGGCACAGCCAAGAGCAGTATGCTGGGTAAGCGGATCAGGAGCTTAATGCTGAGAACAGCAAGAGAACATGTTTTCCTAGGAGTTAGATGATGATGTCCAAAACTTCTTTTGATGCTTCCCATCACTGTCATGTCTGAGGGAAGACCGCCAAGCCAAGGAGACAGCACAAGCATTGTAGGACTTCCTTTCAGGATGGGTGGGGGGAGGATGAAGCTATTTTTTCCATCAGTGCTCTGAATGTCAAGAGCATCATAGTTGTCACATTATGGGACATTGCTCAGCAGTAGGGTTCTTGGTTCTGTGCACAAGGCTCAGGGTTCAGGTCGCATCAATGCCTTTCTCACTGTTTAACCCTATGGAGTTATCTTCTTTCAACCAGGCTGCCTTAGCAGAACAACATCAGGATCTGACTTCAGAAACAGAAAGTAGACT
Organism: Rattus norvegicus; assembly: GCF_021556685.1. NCBI lineage: Eukaryota > Metazoa > Chordata > Mammalia > Rodentia > Muridae > Rattus > Rattus norvegicus. Next base: position 74,416,454 of record NC_141538.1, read on the forward strand.
TAGGGTAAAGTGTGAACATGTCTCCAACTGTGAATATGCTGTTTTGGTATGAATTATGATATTACTGAGTTGAAGCATCCAGGATTCTATTCCCTTGGGATGGATATTACCTAGTAGTAGACATTCAGTTATGAGAGGGAAAGAAAAAGACCAACAGAAAGGATTCTCTTTCTCTCAATTCGCAGGGGACCAGAGATAGCAATCTAGTGAACTATAAAAGCAGAGAGACCATTTCTTCTTCTACAATCTGACCTACCACTGGAACAATAGTCTGCCAGTCTTGCAATTATTGCATGAGATATAAATAAAGCACCCATGCTAATGCCAACTATTCTCTAGTAATACAATTTCCTGCCCATGTAGTGACCGCTCAACTCACGGTTCTCTTGTAGATTTTGTTTGCATTTCCAACCATCTGCCTCCTGTGGTTAGCTGTCAGACATCCCTGAATCCCAGTAAATCAAAACTTTAGAGACTGGGAATTTACCAGTCAGATTTATATCAGCAAATTCTCAACCCACAAAATACCCGCACAATGAACTCAAAGTCAGTTGATATTGCTATAAGCCACCCACCTAGGTTGGACAAATTGTCCTGTATTAATCTCTCTCTTCTATGATCATCATAATTACCTGTGGCTTTTTAAGTTCACATGGATCTAGTTCGTCCTTCTCTTCCTCCATCTTCCTGCCTTCTCCCTCTGTGTGTCACTATCTCCCTCATCTCTAAAACTTTCAGCCTGCCTACTTTATCTACTGCCCAATCACAGGCTATAGCCTTTTCTTGTGTGTGCCCTCACCTGCATACAGACAGCAATCCACATTTTCCCATCCACAATTTCTCTAGTTTTATAAAATTTTAAATTAAGCTATCCCAAAGTGAAGTAAGTTCCAAGGCCTACCCGATTTCACATCAAATGTCTTGATAATTCTGCTATGTCTTTGGGCTTAATTGCATGTAGCTTCTGGGTACACACAGTATTTATGTGGCATTGGTAGGACATGTGAGTGTCTCCAGAGAGTTCAGAGCTACATTGACTTGTCTATGATCAAAAAGACAGAGTTTGGACCTCTTATTTCTGGTCTTGTGTTTCAGTAATTATTTTATTCTTACCATTATTGTATTCCAACAAGAAGGTTTGGTATCTGGAGAAATCATGCCTTCCTCTCTCTGTGGTTGATATAGGAAGTGTTGGTTGAGGCTTATGCCTTGACTGGGAAATTGTAGTGTGTAGATAAGTTTAAGATTCCAAAGTTGTTTGCTCTGAGTTAACCTAGTTTTGGTTCCTGAGGAATTAGAAGGTGTTAGAATCATTTTTGTGCAACTAGCTTGAGAAGCCATGCTGGCATTGATGAAAATGTGACTCTGTGGTAGCCTATATATTGTGTGACTAGCCTGGTAAACTCAGGTCAGCTAAGAGGACACAGTAAAATGGGATTAGAAGAAGGACCAGTTTCACCTGAATTGTAATTCCGTGGCATTTGGGATGACCAAGTCATCTGATTCCCCAAACATCATTTGTCTTCACCCTGAAATGTATTCAGACATTTCAAAGCTAGTGTGATGGAAAAGGCTATACACATTTTTGTGGGGCAGGGAAGATGAGACTTGAACATGAAGACTGTTATTGCTAAGTCAGGCATGATAGCACTCACTTTTAATCGCAGGAGGCTGAAGCAGGCAGATCTCTACGAGTTTGAGGCTAGCCAATGCTATACAGCAAATTCCAGGACATCCAAAGTCTCAAAGAAATAAGGTCACATCTCAGAAAAATCTGTACAGAGGATGGAGAAATGGATCAGCAGTGAAGAGAACTGTCTAATCTTCTGCAGAGCCCAGGTTTATTCCCTGGACACACATGGTAGCTCACAACCATCTGTAACTCCAGTTTCAGGAAATAAAAAGCCCTTTCCTGACCTCCAGGGGCACCAGGCCCACATACAGTATACAGATATACATGGAAGCAAAGCATCCATACACATTAAAAAAATAAGTGGTATCTAAAAAACAATAGAACTCTATGGTCAGTTACTACTCTGAATTAGAAACTTGACCCAGCTTGGGCAAGTCCATCAGTGGCTCCAGGAATTGATTTCTTCATGTAGAGGTTCTAGTAAATGCACAAAACCACAGACTTGAACTCTTTGGATTGGAATATAAATTAAGGTGCAAAATTTCTTTGTTGGGTGGGGTGGCTTACTCTGAGGCCCTGGCGAGCCTAGAATTTGTTGTGTAAGCCAGACTGACCTTGAAATCATAGAGCTCTAGCTGATGCAAAATGGCTTACATTGTATGTGGAGTAGGTATGTGTGTACCTAAAAACTTAGAAGAATCTGGGATAACATCCCATAATCATGCATAGTAATTTGGATGGGAGGAATGAAAGTTGGTCATCCATAGTAGGACATATCAAGACCACGAATAGCTTCATATCACACTGGATTAGGTTTACCACAGAAGTGAGACTGCACTGAACTTGCCAAGACTTTCTCATTTTCAGAACTGTCTGAGCTGTACTATTGTAGATATAGGATTATTATCTGCTAACCATGCAGAAGTCAAGATCCCTTCAATATCTGCCAGTCATGGGGCCATGGGGACAAAATAAGTTAATATGTATAAACGACTGGGACCAATGTCTGGCACATGAAAAGGACTGAATAAATATTAGCTCTTCCTACTTTTATTAACTTAAAGATAAAACCAAGAGAGAAGGAGGCTTTGCAGGTTCTCCAGGACATTTCTAAGATTTTTTGCTAATTAATCAAGTAATGAAATTGACAGTGAGCTAATGGTGTCTTCCTTTGCCTACTGAGGGGAAAAAATGTACCCTTAGATCTAAACTGTAGTCAGCACTTAAAGAAACAGTGCAACACTTTGAAAAAAATTAAGATGGTGTGGGTAAGACAAAAGGTAAGAAAAAGGAAGGAGAGGGGAGAGCATGAGAAAGACTGAATCCAAGTCAAGGGTTCTATTTAACGCAGCCAAGTGCTAACAGGTTGTAAATATGAAGTATTATTTAAATTTTCTTCACATGTACTTTCTAAACTTTCATCATTTGAGCTCAAATTACCTTACTAATGAGAAAAATGTGCGTACTCTTTCAAGTCCTCTCCTATTTCTTTGGAGAATTGATTCCCACATTGAGGTTCTCATTTACCAAACAACCACTAGCGACCAATTCTTATTGATTGTCTAGTATGTGCCAGACCGTGCGGGGAGTGCTAAGGAAGACAGAGAAAAATGTGGACACATTAACTGTGGAGTCTTCAACAAAGTCACTCCCCACTCATATAACAATTCCTATAACAATGCAAAGTTCACACTAAGCTCTCCATAGGAGTTTCTTTCTGCCCAGATTTAGGAGACAAAATATTTTGGCTAGTCTCTTATGAATGAAGACTCTTGTTCAAGGTTATGCAAAGTAAAGATGGAGTTAAGTTGAGGTAGAGAGGGTCTCCTAGAATACACAATACCATGGGTGTGAAGATGAGAAGGAAAGAGAGAAAGAAAGAAGAAAATGGAAAAATTACACTCAAACCTCTGAATCAGGTAAGCATTGCAAGAACCTGAAAGTTATATTCATGAGAACTTGAAAATCAGTGACACTCTGAAAAGAGAATACTCCTTACTCTCTAGGTTTGTAGATCTGTAAGCACGAATTCAGCTGTGAGTCAAGAAAAAGTAATGTCTATGCATAACATGTACAATATCTTTCTTGCCATTATTCCCTGCACAACACTTATTGATATAGTATTTATGTTGTGTTAGCTATTGGAAGCTATCTAGAGATACCTTAGAAGGGAGGCGGGATATGAGAGAGTTATATACCAATATCACCAACCAGGGACTTGAGAATCAACAGATTTTTGTACTCCCAGAGTGTCCCAGAACCAAATCTCATTAATAACAAGGGACAACTATAATAAAAACAAAAGTCAATTAATATCTGTGACCAAATACATCTGAAACCTTTGTTTTGGCAACAAAAGGTCACAGAGGGTAACACTTTGGGGGTGGGTGGGCACAAAATGGCAACTCTAAAGGGATTCTCAAAAAGAGTCCAGTCTGGAAAAGCTAAGGAAGAGAGCTTGAACCAAAGGCAGATGTCTGGAAGCGCTTACTAGAAACAGAGAGAAGCATACAGTCTTTATAGGTCGCGTACAACCAAAGGGACAGAACTGTAGAGCAGGCATTCTCTCAGGTCGGAGACAGCAACAGGAACAAAGTGTCTTGGCTTGGATTCTATACCTCCAGGTAACCTTCAGGTTATTTTTGACTTCCTAAAGAGTCACTATAAGCCAGAAATTCCCACAACAACCTGAACAGCTTCAATTGTTTTGCTATTGTTGTCCTGAGTGTGTCTCCTGTGAGTTTTGTTAGCAACGGGTCCCTGCATGGCTGATCGACAATCAACACACAGCACTGTCTAAGATAAGTTTGGGAACCCCAAAAGCAAAGGTCAGTCTTTGATTCAAACAAAGTCCATTGTCTTAAGCCCTATCCAAGTATGGAGCTTGCCTTCTTTAAGGCATTTCCACCGCTCCATGATCTGACCGCCCAGGTCTGAGTGGATGGATCCGGTTCTTCATATTAGGTCTTCCAACCTCACACAGCTTTTCCAGCTAAAAGAAGCTGGGCTTGCCTGCGCTCCTTAAAGGGAAGGGTTCTCTAAGCAGTTTGTTCTGCATTCTTCTACTCCAGATAACACTCTCTAATTTGAGGTTGGCTGGAAATCCTTACTCTTATCAGGAGAATTTCCATGGCTGAAGGGAGATGGGGGTGCACTAAGCCACATCCTGTGTTCTGCGAGGGGCTCGAAAGAGTCAATTGCAATGCTTTGAACTTGAACAAAGTATGGGACTCGCTTAAGTGGATTCAAAATACAGGCCGAGAGAACAGACACACTGTAATTTTCCCTCTTCCTTCCTCCTTTGCCTGCAGAAGTCCTGTTGCCCCGGGCCCCACACTGGACCCTTTTACCACTTGCAAACTTCCTCCCATGGACCAGCAGAACTCCTTGCCTGGCTCCTGACTTGAAAGTCTCTGGTGCCTCAGGTGATCAAACTATTCTTTTTTAGACCCGGAGTCGTCCGTGTCTGTGGAGCACAGCCGCGGGGGTCTGGGAGATACTTGCTGGTGTTTTAGAATGTGGAGAGGTAGACAGCACTCGGGGGATTTGTTCATTTTAGCAAACTTGGCAGAACTTCCCTGCGTGACCTAAATAGAATATCTTCCTCTACATAAAGCATGCATCAGGGTATTTCCTGATTTATTCATGAAAGGTTTGCTTTACAAAGGCCTCAGGAACTGTGCAATCTCAAAATACATGATACATAGGCCTGGATGCTGGAGTGGCATTTGTACAAATTGCTGTGATAGATGGGCCGTGCAGGATGGCAGCAGAATTGGATCAATTTAAACACTCACAGTTGGGGGTTACTTTTTCAGGGGAGGAAATGAGACCCAACTTGCAGATTGTTGGCAGAAACATGGAGACATGTCCTTTCTCTATAATGAAATAATCACAGAACAGAATGAGAAGTGAATAAAAGTCATGTTTACTGAGTGATGTCACAAAGCCCTTACCTGCTAATCATTTCCTAGTTTCATTCATTCATTCATTCCCAACTAGAGAATGGCTCTGTCTTAAATCCATAGGATGAGATTCACTGAAAGCCCATAATGGTAGATATCTATGGGCTCAAAGGGCCATGTGAAGCACTATTTGAAATCTGATCCATCTAGGGAATTTTGAATTCTGCCTTTCCAACGGGCATCAATCCCTCAACCTGAAGAGGAAACGCTCATGTCACCTAATGATAGGCATCTTCAGGTGAGCCCACTCTGATGTCCCTTACTGTGGATTCATCTGACGCTTTGGGATTTTTATGCAGGGGTATTTTTAACAGCACAGCAGATGGACCTTGGTTGTTTGCAAAGAAGTTTTATTTTAGAGCTTGTGAAGAGATTGGGGTTAATGTACAATAAAGTGAAAGTGACGTTTGTAAAGATAGCGCACACTGGATGCCAGGATCCATTACCCTGATGACCCCACAAACAGACCTGAGCCTCCATTGGAGAGAGCCTGCTCACATCCCATCAGCATTACTCGCAGAATGTGGCCCCACTTTGTGGCCAAGTTCCAGGGGCTTTCTCTTGTTAGGGAACTTGTCCTAATTGGGACAAGGAAACACTGTTTTTATGAACGTTGCTTTGAGGCCTAGAACTCTGGCGAGATCTGGACTGGGTTCCTTCTTTTTTTTTTCTATCATTATGGACACAGGTTGGGAGTGTTGAAAAGGAAAACCTGGGCGCAGACTCTTGAATCCTAGGCCCAGGGCTAGAAGCAGAAGGAGGTGGCCAGATAGTTCAGTAAATATGGACCAAGCCATATGGGGCTGATATTTCTGTTTGGAAAGAGACAAGCATCACCAATATAGTTAGTATCCCCAGTGGAGGATTTAAAAAAAAGGCTTTGTGGAAGGTCTTTCCAAGAGGGGAAACCAACTGGAGGACAGTATCTGAGTGAATTAACCTCAAAAGCTTTCCCATGACCCAGAGGAACCCGTCCAAATCCTTGGAGCAGCATCTAGTTCCTTTACCATCTGTCCCCTGGCTAACCTTGGGTCTTTCCATTGTCTCTGAACAACATGTGTTCTGACCATTCCAGGGTGTCCTTTGTTCCCTGGTAGCACAGACAGGCAACATTTATCGAGGCCTTTAAAGTGCCAGGAACTGGAGGAGCGGCTTTATGTGTTTCATTATTTAATCTTCAGTGTGGGCTCTGAGCAGACACTATTAAGGTCTTCAGCTTACAGATGAGGAAACAAAAGCATGGAGTCCTAAAACTGGGTCACAATGCCATTAAGCAGGCTGGGATCTGACAGCAGTGTGACCCCATCATCAGGCCTTAACCACTTCCCTACTCCTACCTCCTCTTCAGTATAAGAACATCTTAGAGAACCCCTGCACACACTGATTTGACTGCATAGGATTCTTCAGCTGGTCTCCTGGTTTGCCTGATTTAAAGCTCATCTCTTTGTTCATTGAAACTGTCAAGATCAAACATTTTCTTCTACAGCTGCTTTTCCTGGCATCTTTAGGCACACTGAGTGATTTTTCTCCTTAGAGCCTCCAGACTGTGTGAGCAATTCAACAACAGACACTCTATCTCAAGGCAATGCCCTTCTGCTATGTGTTCTTGCTGTGCCTGGCTTCTTAGACCTTTTCTCCAAATGTATCAAGGCCCCAAGAAAATGTGCGACAAATGAGGACCAGCCAGCTCCATGGATCCAGGGTGGTTCCTGCTCTGAGCCAGTGACCACACTAAAAATGGCATGGTTTACTTCAGGAGTTCCCTCAGCATGCCTGTCTAGACAAGCAGCAACTTGTCACATTTCTACCTTTAAGTTTACCCCACCCTGTGGTGACTTCCTTCAACCTGGGAGGCAGTGTCTGCCTGTCCTAAAAAACAGCTTCCATTCGGAAAGGATTCCTTTGGCCTGGGTGCATACCTGGCTCTGCAAGAGTTAACCACAAAGAAGCTCAGATCAGTAGAACATGAGGTTTCCATTACCTATGGTATGCGGACAAGAGGCACGAGCCTGGATTATGCGGTAATAAAAACACACAGTGCAGAATTTATGTCAGAGACCTCAGTTCTCTTTCTCAGCACAAGGAAACAGGGTGCTTGCTGCTCTGGAGCTAGACTCTTGCAAAAGTTGAAATTAGACTTTTCTCCCAGCTTGCTTTTAACCTGGTGATGTATGCCTGTCTTGTCCCCAGTTGTCACAGATGCAAAGAGAGGGGGCCGAAGGAATCCAGTCCATCTCCTGGGATACATTCTAAGAAAATGAGTTGGGGTGAAGAATGGGAATGTGTGAGGGATACAGAAAGAGATAGGGGAATGAGAACAGAGTGAGGAGCAGGAAAGTAGGAAGGAAAGAGACAGAGAGTGAGTACGCTTAGGAGAGCACAATGAGGGAGCACTGTGAGACTCTGAAACAGTGTCGTCTTGAAGGAAAGGGAGTCATCCATATGGAGAACTCGCTGGTTGGCAGACAGTGTGCTAAAGCCCATATCCAGTAATACAGAGATGCTCAGACACTTTCGTGATCATCACATACTTCATCCAGGTAACGAGAGCAGTAGGTTTCCAAGCAATCCCTATCTTGGTCTAACTATTCTTGCTTCCCCTCTTCAGTTGTACAGAAAATCAGTTCCATAGTAGAGACATGAACCTCTTCCATGCAGATGCTCAGGACTATTTCATGGATCATTTCTCTTCCTTGAAGATAAAAGATGGAAAGGACCAATCATGGGAAGACAGCACCTCTAAGATCTCTCAGCTGTACCCTGTAACTCGCTAATGGGGTCATGTGAGTATCAGAATTTATGCAGACCACAGATCTTCCCAGTGCACACACTAAGTGTTAGGCCCTATAATGCCAACAACAAAGAAAATGTAAGTAGGACAGTGTCTTCTTTCTAAGTTTACAGTCTCTAGGGTTCCAAAGAGACATGTACAGAGAGCAAAGATGTACAAATGTTATGACGATGGATGGTACAAAGACCCAAAGAAAAAAACTCATCTTGGAGGGAGGACAGCAGTTTTCAAAAAGCTTATCTGGAAAAGTAAAAGAGAAACAATAAGAAAGTAGTGTCCACAGCCTCAGAGAAGGCAGGGCAAGACAGAGTTGAACAACAGGAAGGAATTACGTATGGTCAAAGAGTGACATCTCCACTACTGATGCTAACTAGAACCATGGGATCTTTAAGACACGCAGGTGCCAATGGCCTCCACTCTAGGTATACTCTATGTAGAGCATACATGTTTAAAAGCTTTCCAAATGGAGTTGAGAACCAGGGTAGATGAGCTTATGTGAGATAAGAGTGTGGTGGAGTCGAAGGCAGGACAGGAAGATAAAAGGCCTTGGGTGCCAGCCAAAGTAGTTTGAACTTCTCAGTGGGCACACAACATTCTAAACAGGGAGGCGGCCCCACAGGAAATGAGTCAGCATATGGAAAAGTCTTGTTCCCCTGAACTTCAGGAGAGAGTCTGGCTTCCTCTTCTTAGAGTGGTAGACCACCTGCTCTGACTCAACTCAGTCAATTTCACTATCCTTTCAGTGACACAGACAGAAGCCGCGGGTCATTCTGGAGGAACTGGTGGCCAGGCATTTAGGAGATCATGCTTCCTATCCACCTAATGATGGCATTAATTGGCCATCATTAACTTGGCCAGAGCCTTTCCCCCTCTACTTATGAGCTCTCATCCCCACATAAACAAGAGATTAAACAGATGTGTGCTTCTCTATGTGGTTGGTTGGCTTTGAGCCAAAATTTTGCTTTATTCCATTTGAATATAGCAATTAAAGACATATTTATTAGTGTACTCTAGCTAGGCTAGGAGATAGTAAGAAAGAGCAAACCCAGAATTTCATACAAATGCTTTTGTCTTGTGTATTTTGGTATTTGACTAGATATCAGTGTTGTCTTGATATATTTAATCTGTCAGCACATCTTAGGCAATGTGCTGCTCAAATTGTCTTCTCCTTCATTGGGAGTCATTGACCCCAATCCACTCTGTGGAGGTAGAGAAGAATCCATAAGTGAAACTATCCTGCTTATTCCAGCTGGCCTTCAGCCCAGGGATGCACTGTCTTTGAGGAAAACCTATCACAGGCCTCTTGGCCTGGGGCATCTTCTTCCTCAACTCACAGCAGGACCAAGGGACTCACTCTTTCAACAATTGTTGTGATGTACCTTCAATGGTTCCTCCTTATCAGGTTATAGCCCAAGTTCTCTAACACAGTACAATCCTCCTACCATCTGGCTCTCCATCTTTTTCTCCTAATGGAACTAACTTTATAGTGTTTTGAACACAATGGAAGCCCCATGGAAACTCCTTAATCTTCCCAAGAATGAGCAAGTTCTGTTATATTTACAGATATTGACCCTTATACTTCCTTTCTTCGTAATGGTTTTCCTTCAACTTCCTGACCAGAGAAATTCAACTCTTAGAACTACCTAAGAGAAGTCTTTATCTATTTATGGAATATGTAACTTTTACTCCAGGGAATATATCACATTTAAGATGAATAAAATAATATACATTTCAACAGTTATTATAGACTCTTGACTTTGCTGCATTCTTCCTGAACTTTGAAACATAATGGTAATTACCTAGCCACAATATTAGATCTTTCTGTCTATGATAAACTTTTAAGGTCCAGAATGTCTATTGATACACACCTCTTTAAAACCTTAAAACTGAGCCCTGGATCTAGAGGAAAGTGGAGACCAAGTAGATATTAACTGAATGCAGGAATAAATAAGTGAATGGATTGCCAGTATAGCTTGGTAAATTCATGAGTGCAGGAAGGGATCACAGGGTGAGGACTGCTTCAACTCTTGGGACCACAAATTTAAATAAGAAACTTGTTTAGGACTCTGTACATCACTTAGTCTGGACCAGGTGATTTTCGAAGAGACCTAAAGGGAACGCTGATACTTTACAGGTGAGAAACTGAGACCACACTAGAGAGAGATGGCTCTGATGGCCAAGTGGCCAGCAGCCAGTCCTCCACTTCTCCATGCTACTGAACAGACAGCTCCAAGTGGCTGTCATCTTAGCTCCATGGGAGTCTGCAATTTCATCTATCCCCACTGTCTCAAACGGTGTGGACTCCTGGCAGCTTCATCTTGGAATCTGATCACTAGTTTGGTTGCTTTCCCCCCCTCTGTCTATTTGATATGGCCAGCCTGAACACAGTGCTGATCAGGCGGTCTGAAGCCTTGCACTGACAGAAATCAGGTGTCCTTGCTTCATAAAAGAAACATGAACTGATCTGACTGGAGCTGGAAGCAGAAATGCTGACAAAGACGTAACTCCCAAGGATTCTATGGGGCAAGGAAAAAGCATCACTCTCTGATGATTTACAGGCAGTGCAAGGCCTGTAGATGAGACAGAGAAGGATGAGGAGAAGTCGGGGCAGAAGTGCACCAAGAAGAAAGATGGCTGCAGCTATTCACCAGGGTAGAGAAAGGATGAGGATGTTATATTAGTGATTGTTCCATAGCAACAAGACAGCAAAAGCTACCTAAAGAAGGAAGGGTTTATTCTGCCTTACAGCTCAAGTGCCAGTCCATCATGGCAGCAGCTCTTGAGGGAGCTGGTCATGTCCTAGCCTCACTTAGGAAGCAGCATGCAGTCATGACTAGCTCACTCTCTTCTTTTTACTCATTTCACGACCACAGCCAATGGCATGGTACTACCCAAGCTTAGGGTGAATGTTCCCACTGCAGTTATCCACCCTGGAAACCGTCTCACTGATGCGTCCAGAGGTATATTTCCATGGTGATTGTTAATCCCAAGGAGTTGGCAATCAAGACTAAGCATCACAGAAAGCCACTCTCTCTGTCCTCCTTCCAACAATGTCCCAGACATTATGACCCTCCCCCTACATTAAATATTTACTTTAATTCTTTACTGATTTTTTTCTGTCTGTCCGCAGCTCAGCCTCCCTCAATACAATACTCTAATAATTTTTCTAAATGCCCTTGATTAAAATTCATCCATGACTTTCTTTTATCCCAGTGGTTCTCAACCTGTGGGTCATGACCCATTTAGAGGTTGTATATTAGCTATCCTGCATGTCAAATATTTACATTATAATTCATAACAGTAGCAAAATTAGAGTCAGGAAGTAGAAACAAAATAATTTTATAGTTTGGGGTCACCACGACATGAGCAACTGTTTTAAAGGGTCACAGCATTAGGAAGGTTGAGCATCACTCTCCTACTCTGTATAAAGCCCAACTATCTCAGATGATATAAGAATAAAGCTGTTCCCGGAAACCATGGATCATTAAATCCTATTACCAGTGGGAAGCTACTACCATGAACTAATTGGCCAGAGAGACACCCGAGGCCCACAAAAACTCTTTAGACAATTGCCACTTCTGTTGCTTGCCCACTAGAAATTACTTACTAAGGTCTGTTACTCCATATGCCACATTTCTTGGTGACAGAACATCGAGAAGTCAAATGAAGACTAGACCAGAAGCTTCCTCCATGTCAGCTAGCCCTTATAATGCTAGCAAACACTTCCCTTCCAGGGAAGAATTGTCAACAACAATCTTCTTTAAATGAAGACCCTAAGTATAGAAATACTGGCCCACCAAGCATGAAGAATCTACGGGTACCACAGTGGCAAGGCTGTTATAGGAATAACCACCTGCTTCCTGATTAGATTTTGTACCTGCTCCACAGGAAGGAATTCATGCCTGGAACAATAAACCTGGTCTTAGCTGGGACAGGCACAGGCTCTAGCACTGGTGCAACTGATGTTACTCTGCTAAATGGACATGATGGGCCTGTCAAATCCCTTCTAAATAACTGCCTGTGCCCAGAGAATAGTGCTGCTCTAAGCTGTGTTCAGACAAGCTTCTGTCTGCAGTGGTTAGCAGTGACTAAAGAGACTCATAACAGGTCAAAATACAGAGAATCAAAGACTGAGTACACAGCCACAATGAAACATCTGTAATACTTCTTTCATGACTCAGAGAACTCAAAGAAGAGGATGAGGGGTATACAAGGAGGAGGAAGGGGTTGGGGCTCCATGTGAAACACTGGACATGGCAAAGTTGCTGCATTCTTGAACTCACAGTAGCTGTAGTTCCCTGCATAAGATCATCATGAGATTGGGCCATTCTACACTTGGCCATGAAAAGGGGAGGAGCCCATAGGGGCCTAGTGCTCTGTGTTCATAAATCTCCTCCAAGCCAAGTAATACACTCTTGGGGAATTCAGCTATGGTGTCTTGTGAAAAGACTGTCCCTGCTAGGTCTGTTCACTATTGAATCCCCTCATGAAGGCAAGGGAGGGTGGTTGTTTACAACTCTGTCACAATTGCACATGGCCTCTGGAAGTGGCTAATGTATATAGGTATGAAAAGACTGACACAGGAGAGCTCCATCTGTGCAGATATGGGAAAGTTACCTTCCCTGAGGAGTAAAGACTTTGCTTTCCAGTGATGCTTTGGGGGGATGAGTACCTTGTGTACTTGGCCCTCACTTATGCTCTGTGAGTACCTCACTGGTTCCTCAGAGTGAATTTTGGTGAAAGCATGCCTTGGTTGGTTGTTGAGACCTTTCGAGAAGGAGTTGACATTGTTTCTATAGCTTTCTGGTAAGGATTTGAACAACATCCTTTCTTGGAATGTATAAGCAGATAATACTTGATGGGGAAAGACAGACAACTTCTTCAGTGGTGTCTGCTGGTAAGGTGCACATGCTCCTCTTAACAGGTGCCTGCCCATATTCCTCTACATGACCCTAACCTCACTGAATCATATGTACCAAAAGGTACCATGAGGGAGGTCTAGTTAGAAAGAGGGAAGGAACATATGAGAGTAAGAAGAGCACAGGAGAAGGTAATGGAACAAAAGCTGAGAGGACTGGAATAGATTCTGTATGTGTACAAAAACATCCTAATGAAAGCCATTGTTATGCATAAAATAATTATAGTCTAAAACATTGAAATGATAAAGAACAGTCTAGATCTCTTCCTGCTGCTGAAAGGCAATGAGAAAACTTCCATCAGGGAACAGACTTGGAAGACAGTGATACATGATTTGATATCAGAAGTAAGCTTTCTTAATGAAAAAAATACCTTCTGACCCACCCCACGCTTACACCAGGGCTTCTCTCATGGTGGCTAAAATACTCTGCCCAATATCTAGCCCTGCCTGCTTTAGACATGAGTTAGACACACATCATTGCTTTCAAAGAACTCACAATCTAACAGATTAAAAAGGAAGAAGAAGTCAAAACAAATAACCTTGGCAAGGCTGTCTATAAGTCTCTTACAGTGTGCTGGGACCCTTATAGTGTCTGGAGGAATTCAGAACCTTGGGTTAGTTCCTGGAGGAAAACTAACTAAGCATTTCCTAGGAACAAAAGAAGGCAAGTAGTTAAAGGAGTTCTTTAGTTACAAACCATATGCAAATAGTGTGTGTGTGTGTGTGTGTGTGTGTGTGTGTGTGTGTGTGTGCGCGCGCGCATGTGCGTGCTCATCATTGCTCTGCCTGAGTCCCTTCATTTCTCTTGACTCTCCCTCCCTAATATCAACGCCATTTCACCTCTGTAGGAGCTTCTTGTGTGTGAGAACGTGAGATGTGTGATGTGGGTAGGAGAAGCAGGTAGCCTGGGAAGGCAGCATCATGCTTACATCCTCACGGAGGACGATGGAGCTGAAAGAAAAATGTCTCCCCCACTGTTTATCTTAATCCCTTCTGGTTGCTACAACAAAGACCCACAGGCTGAGTGGCTGAAGGGACAGAAATTGGTGTCTCACTATTCTGGAAGCCACCAGTCTGAGACAGTGTGCCAGTGCGGTCAGTTCTAGGAAGGTCCCCCTTCCTGACAGTGGCTGCCAGCTTCTTCTTGTGTCCTGGTAAAAAGCTGATCTGCTGGATTTCTCTTACCATAACCCAATTAGACCCATCCCCATACATAAGCACACTGTTGGCTTGAATGAGAAGGACCCTATCACTCAGCAAACAGTGTTGCTTCATTGTCATCAACCCTGAGGGAGGACTCACCTCACAGGCCCACTCCAAGACCACCATTTAATTGCCTCTATGACTGGAGACATTGAGCTAGTCTGGCTAACATGGCAAACACACAACTCTTGGATTGCTGATAGATCTCTCCAAAGTCACACTGTAAGAGAGAAGTCGTACTTTCTCAAAGGAGTATGGATTGCTGTTACCAGGATATAGGAAAGAACCGTAGCTGTCCACTCCGCGCGGGAACTCACCCTTCTGCAGGGACACCTGCCTAGAATATGAACTTTTCCAGCTGTGTCCAAGGGACTCAAGGCCTCGCTCCAGGGTTGCTTATTGACGATTGTCGTGGTATCTCTAAGATGAAAAGTGAAAAGTGAGTCTAGAGGTAAAAGAATACTGAGATGACAAGCCAGAAAGCCAGACTCTGGGCCTGCTTTGGAGCAGCACTCTTGAAAGAAATGTCTTGCTGCCCTCGGCAAGTCTGAGGAAAGAAGAAGACACTCCAAGACCATGTGGAGTGTGCGCAGCTGCCTTTGCACCAGGAAGCGGGGCTCAGCTGAAGAGCGGCTGTCAGCGACGGAGGTAGGAGGAGCCTGTCCTGGCGTTGAAGCTGCAGCGGATAATGGAGCCACAGTGCAAGCACAGGGCCTTTTATTGACAGGGTGAAAAGAAGCCAGCTGGGGTTTGTCTATAGCTGAGCTTCTGGTTCTGTCCCATACTTCTGAAAAAGACCTCCTTTGTTCCTTTGCTGCAGGTGGCACCTGTCATTACAAGACATGTAAATAGGATAAACAGTCCCAAGCTACTGAAGAGGTGCCCCTTCCTGAAATGCGTCTCTCAAAGGACTCTCCAAGTTCATCTCTGTCACTGTTTCTTTCTCTCAATTGGAGGGTTGAACAGAAGGAGGAGAATGTGAGGGCCAGAGGACTCTGCCTTCCAATAAAGCAACACTGATTTTTGTTACAAGACACGACCTCTCTGCAGCTTCTTTTCCCATACTAAATCTGAAAGCCCCACAGAGAATGATTTCTTTTTTAAACTAAATCCAAAATGAGACTCCAAACTAACAAAATCAAGCCCTTGGTCTTTCTAGAAGCGGTAATGAGTTCCTTAAAAATCAGAAAGCAGAGGGATTACTATGAATGTGGGGAGTATAGCTTCTCCCATGGAGGAACACTCTAGAAAATGTTCACTTCCCAATCAAGGGTGGCTACAAAGAAGAGTAGACAGAGGGACATACCTGGCGTTGTGGGGAAGCATCAGTCTGACTTCCGTCCCTTTCCCCTGAAGAGTACCTGGCCATTCCAGAGGTGCTTGCCTCTAGGCAAAAACACTGTAAGAATTCAGATTTTAAAAATGAAGAAGTTAGACACACTGGTAATATGTAGTGGGAGGGCACCCATACCAGAGCTGAGGTCATCCCTTAAAGCTGTCCAGACATATGTCTCATTCCTTCTCAGGCCTCCTTGGAAAGAAAGGGGAAGTACATCCAAGACAAAGCTCCTCTCTTCCTTTCTACCAGGTGGTAGCAGCCAATAGGGTGGAGATAAACATAGCAACTTGGCTGCAAAGATGGATTGTCCACCCACTCTCCCCGGAAGATCTGAGGCAAGCCATCACTGTGATGAGGAACTGCAAATTCGGATCCTATGTCCAATGAACAATTAAGTGACTGACAGCAGAACAGGGGTTTAAAGAGAAGAAAATCTCAACCTACAGAGATAAATGGAGTTTTAATCCATTTATCCATTTTATCCATGCAAACTAAAGATCAAGGAAATGCTTTAACAGGGCCATTAATTAACAGACGAAAATGAATAGTCGATTGAATTATAAAACTGGCACAACTGGAAAGAGGAAGAGTGGTCTGAAGATTTGGGACCAAGAATTTCCCCAGAAAACAGCAGAGAAGGAATTCAAGTTTTTGAAGGTCAAGAATCATGGAGAACAGACCCCAACAGCTTTAACAGTGAGCTCTTGGATGTTTTAGAGGAAACAAATTTAAAAAAAAAACAAACAAAAAACGGTTATTAGAAATAAAGTAAGGCAACACTCCCAAAAAATTAAATGTTAAAACAATAGCCAAAGAGAGGAATTGCAACACCTCAGCTGGGAGTGGAGGGGCAAACATCTAGGAAAAGAAAAAAAAAAAACTTCACCTGTCTACAAAGTCAATCAGGTTTTTTCATGAACCACTGCAGTAGCTACATGAAAGATAAAATTTTACTGGATGAAAACTACTTCAAGTCTAGAACTCTATAACTAAAATTTCATTAGAAAGTGAGAATGAAATAAAGATCTTTATAGAGATGAATGAACTCAGGAAAGGTACAACCCATACCCTCTGAAGAAAATAATCCCTAGAGAATATTCAAGAAAAAGGGCAAAGTTAAGCTGGGATGTTGACGTGAGATGCATAGGGAAGTAATGAACAAGAAATTAGTCCAACTCACTGCTGAACTTCACTCATTCCTTGCATTAACTGTAGATATTGTATGTGGAGTGAAAGACCAGACGCAATTAAAATAATGTTCACAAAATTTCAGTGGGAATCTCTGCAAAGAAGGTATGTCAGTTATAAATAAAAACATAAATTCAGCCTTAGGAAAACTCAAAACAAAATCATCTCATAATAGATAAGACTTTAAATGACATAATAGCTAGGCTTGATGACATGTGGAGGTACTGGAGCCCTTATGTACTATGGGATATGAATGGACTCACTTTCAAGAAGAGTTGGCATTTCTTCAAAAGCTAAAACATGTATTTACACATAATCCAGTAATTCCAGTTGTAGGTATGTACCCCATATGAATATGCATGTGTGTTCATACATAATTTTGAGTATTTGTAATAGCCAAAAAGCAGAAGCAACAAAAATGACCACCAATTGATGGATAGAATAGACTATATCCATGCACTAGACTGTGATTCACTAGTGGGAAGGAATGAGGACGATCTGATTCAAGGTAAAGGAAGGATGATTCGGGATGGAGAGATGGCTCAGCGGTTAAGAGCTCACTGACTCCTTTTCCAGAGGTCCTGAGTTCAATTTCTGGCCACCACATGGTGGCTCACAATCACCTATACTGGGATTTGATGCCCTCTTCTGGGGTGTCTAAAGACAGCAACTGTGTACTCACATGAAATAAATATTAAAAAGAAGATGGTTACCACCAAACAGTATGCTAGATGAAAGAAGCCAAAGATAAATTATGGTTGGTACATATTTCCATTAATATGCTGTGTCTAGATCAGGCAAATGCATTACAGGAGAACATTTCTGTGGTTGAAGAGGCCCATAAAGGGGGAAGAAGAATAGAGAGAGATGATAGAGAGTGCTTGGGGACACCATGTTTATTTTCATAGTGACAAAAATTTTAAATTATGGTAACCATTGTATAACTGGGTAACTCTACTAAATAAAAATCTACAGCCATCAAAGTTGTATGCTTTCAATAGGTAAAGGTGATGTGTAAATTATTTATCAATAAAGTTGTTAAACTACAATGATAATCACTAGAAGACATAAGTGAATTAATTTCAGACTGTCTTAGTTAGGGTTTTACTGCTGTGAAGAGACACCATGACCAAGGCAACTTGTGTAAAGATAACATTTAATTGGGGATGGCTTACAGGTTCAGAAGTTCAGTTCATTATTATCAAGGTGGGAGCATGGTGTAGGAGGACTTGAGAGTTCTATATCTTGTTCTAAGGCAAACTAGAGAAGACTGGCTTCCAGGGAGCTAGGATCACGATCTCAAAGCCCACCCCCATAATGACACACTTCCTCCAACAAGGCCACATCTACTCCAACAAGGCCACACCTTCTAATAGCGCCACTCTCTGTGACAAGCATATACAAACATCACACAGGCTAGTGAAATGTATCAAAAATGAATGAAGAAAACTTTAAAAAGGTAAGTATGCACAGGAAGGAGGGAAAAGCAACTGGAATGTTATTCAGTGAA